>NW_025999732.1:0-8167 GCF_019419815.1 Pyrus x bretschneideri | reverse complement strand
GTGATAGGAGCATATTCATGCGACTTAAATGGCTTGTTCTCGTACATTTACGTTATGTTTCTTTAGTTATTTTAGTCCTTTATGCTTCTTTTGTGTGTTTTCAGGATCATAAGATGTGTTTGTCGAAAGGATGCATTTTGGAGTAGTTTGGGGCATTAAATGGATTGCATATGCTTAACGCCAAGTAGATGGACGAAATTGAAGACCAAATTATCATCACCACCTATCATACAATTATACACTTATCATCACCACATATCATTCACTTATCACTTAACATATCATTCACTTATCACTTATCATAATCATTCACTTATCACTTATCATAACCATACACTTATCAATTATCATACTCATAAATATCAACACATTTCAACCATTTAAACACATGCATTTCATCTCACATGCACACCCACCTCTTTCCACCTAATCCACATGTTTTCCCAACAATATAATTGAGCTAACACATGCACCCATCACCCAACACTTCCCTTGGCCGTGCCTTTCCATCAATTCCAGCATCTACACACCTTGCCACATGCTTTCCAGCTTTCCACCTTCATCATTAAGCCACATTCACTCCCATTTCTATCCCATTAATCACTTAGCCGTGCATCACATTTCCATTTTCCAGCTTTTCTCCTTCTCTTTGCAGCCACACTTCCACATGCATTCCCTCTTTTCCTAGCTGTTTTTCCATCATTATTTCAACCTAACATTCACCCACATGCACCCTTTAAACAAACCCAAACATGCAGCCACATATTCCTCCCTTTGCCGTGCACTCCCCATCACATTCCAGCTTTCCAACCTAGCCACATCCACATGCATTCACTCATAATCATTCACCAAACATGCAGCCACATTTCCACCCACTTCCTAGCTGTCATGTTCCCTCTTATTTACCTATAAATAAGCACCCATTGCAGCCACAATTCATTAATTCCATTCACAACACTTCACACCAACACAAACACAACCTTTGTGTCGTGCCTTCCCTACAATCCAAACACCATCACACCACCAGAAATTCAACCTTCCCATCCCTCCAAAACACTTCACACAATCACACAACCTATCCTTAGACCTTGTGCCACAACAAAGAGGAAGAAAAGAGGGCCTAAACGTTCATACAATTCAAGTTTGAGTTGTTGGAATGTTTAGGTGTTTCTTTGATTTCAAAGTTTAAATTCAATACTCTTTGTTTTGTACGAATGAGGAATGGAAGAGAAGAGTGCCTAAACGTTCATACAATTCAAGTTTGAGTTGTTGGAATGTTTAGGTGTTTCTTTGATTCTCTTTATTTTGTACGTATGAGGAACTAAACCCCCTTTAGCTAGGGGGTGATTCGAAACTATGTTTATGTTTGCAATATGAATTGATTAACTTTCGTTGGAATTTCATAAGTTGTGGATTCAATTTGTTTAAACCGTTTGATTGATAACTTATTTATGTATGTTTATTGAGAATGCGCGCTTAATTTTCATGCATGAATATGACGCTAGAATATAAGTGAGTTTTACCTAATCGTTATGAACTTATATTCACAAGTAGTGGAGGTTGCTTATAAACAATCGCGTTAAATGAATTCTTGGCACGAGTTTCATGCTCATCATAGTAACGAATGCCTCGTCAACACTTATAGTTTTCATAATGCTTAATGATCTTTGATTGTATCTTTATTGTGCTGTTCACGTAAAGGACTTTTGGAGAATGTTGTGAATTGCGTTGCGCAAACCCATCCAATTCATTAACTTAAGGAAAACTTGACGGTTAATTTAAGCGAACCTAATTGACCCGGGGCGTTGAGTTTCATAATTTATCGAAAGACCAACTGAGAATCAATATTGTATGCAAGTGTAACATGTGTGGAGAAGAACCCCTTAGCTAGCCTTCATTCCATTCATTAAATCCAAATTTGTTTTACAATCTGCTTAGTTTATTTACTTGTTTTGTTATTTCAATTTTCGTCAAATCAAACCCCCCCTTTACTTTCTTGTTCTTTAATGCTTAGAATCTGTTTAGTTTATGTTTTAAAGTATTTTTGAATTCTTTGAGTCTAGTATAGTGTTTTATACTGTGTTTTTACGTTTTTGAGTCAAATCCAAGTGATTAACAATCCCTCCTAATCCCCGGTCCAGAACGATCCCTACTTACATCATTGCTACAATTGTCAAAAAGAGGGTTTAATTTGTGTGCGTATAAATCTCGCATCAGAAGGCTTCTTTCTGATGGTCTTTACAACTTGTGATTTGGAGGTTTTGACAAGAAGTTATAATAGAATAAAGTGATGCTGTTCAGTTACAAATTCTGATAACAGCTAGTTTTCAGTTACTCCAATACTAAAAGCTGGTTGTCATAAGTTATAAATGAGAGTCAATTCAAGGATGTAAATGTGTCAGATGTTAGATAAGTCCTAAGTCTTTTAATAGGAGAAAAGTACACAACAAAGAGGAGATTCACAACAACAAAGAAGAGAGAGAGAGCAGGAGTCTTCAGCCTTGAGAAGTTTCTAGGTTCTAGCTTTCCTTACTTTTTATGTGTTTTGTTTTCATGGATACTTAGGGCTACTTTGAAGCACTAGACATGATTGAATTAATGTTATGATGCAGTTTTAGTTTATCAATTTCATTTGCAAGCTAGAATCAGTTTTTCATTTCAATCATTTCAAGGACATATTTTCAAGCTTAGCTACCTTGTTTATGTTTGCTATCTGTTGAGAATGATAAGGATGATTGCCATATCTTCTTTCATTCATTAGCAACATGTGATTAGGTTCAGAACTAATCATGTAAATTGATTCAATGAAGTTTTAGGATAAATGCCATGTTCTAGGGTTCATGTGATGTTCATAATCCTCTTCGTTCTTAACGTGTTTCTAGGTGCTAAGTCTGTGTATATGCCATGCTACGTTGCACCTACAAATATAAGTTTTATGTATATGCCATGCATCTAGCATGCAAAGTAAGAGAGGATTCATACAATCTAGTTATATGCCATGCTAGATATGTGAACATCTTAGTTGTGCATTTGACAGGGATAAGTTAAAAGATCATATCATTGATTCATGAATGTTTAGGGGAAGGCCTTTTTTATTTGAAGTCAGATTTATGTCCTAAAACTTTTTTAACCTATTCCATGTCTTAGGTGTATTTTTAGATAGTTCTAATTTATCCCTTTTCTTTCTGTCTTTATTTCTTTTCCAAAATTACTCGAACCCCCCATTTTAAGTCATAGGAGTCTTTAACTAATGCTAATTTGTAAGAGTCAAAGGTTTTACTAAGTTGTTTCTAAGTCCCTGTGGTTCGACACCCTCACTTGTGCCGCTATACTATCCTTATATTTGCACTCGAAAGGAACTTCAACAGTTTCATAATTTGTTAGGCTCAGTTGAAGGTTGAATTTGTTTGACATCAGACTTATGGACCTCGCAATACACTGATGGGTATCTTGCTCTTACTGCCCACTTTGTGGACAAAGATTGGAAATTGCATAAGAGAATTTTAAGTTTTTGTCACATTCCTCCTCCTCATACTGGTGTTGCATTATTTGAAAAAATTAATGCATTGGTGACTGAGTGGGGGATTGAGAAGAAGTTATTTTCTATTACTTTGGATAATGCTTCTTTAAATATTTCTTTTGTTAGCATTTTGAAGAATCAATTCAATCTTAGAAGTCTTCTTGTGATGAATGGTGACTTCTTTCATGTGCATTGTTGTGCTCATGTCTTGAATTTAATAGTTCAAGATGGACTAAAAGAAATTGATTCTTCCGTGATAAAAATTCGTGAATGCATCAAGTATATAAAGGGTTTTGAGGCTTGGAAACTAAAGTTTTATGAAAGTGTTAGACAAGTAGGGATATTGGATAGTAGGAGAGGTTTGAGACGAGATGTCACTACTAGATAGAACTCAACCTATATTATGCTAGATAGGTGCAATTTTGTATCGATATGCTTTGATTCATTTAGGGTTGAGTGATTCCAATTTTAGTAGTTGTCATTTTTCTGAAGAGTGGGATAAAATAATGAAGATTTCCAAGTTTTTGGGGTACTTTTATGAGGTTACGTGCTTATTCTCTGGGACAAAGTACCCCACATTAAATTTGTTCTTCCCTAAGGTGTTCGTAATCCAACTTCAAATTAAGGCAGCCATGGATGACTTTGAAAGTTTCATGAAAAAGATGGGGACTTACATGTACATGAATTTTGACAAGTATTGGTCAGACTACGGTTTGATTTTGGCAATTCCAATTATCTTATACCCTCGTTATAAATTGCATTGTGTGGATTGGGCATACACAAAGCTTCATGGTGTGAATTCGGTCGAATTTACAAAGGTTAATGACAAATTGAATGTTCTTTTTGGTGTGTACTTGGAAAAACTTCAGCATCTTGATAATTCAAATACTTTAGTGAATTCAATGCCTAATCATCAAACAGAATCTATAGATGTTCTCTTTGAGGTAACCTAAGTTTGTTTTTATTTACTTTATATATTTGTAGTTTGACATCCCACATCACCCAGGAGAGTGATCCTTAAATGTATATTCCCATCACTACCAAGCGCGAGGCCTTTTGGGAGCTCACTGGCTTCGGGTTTCGTAGGAACTCCGAAGTTAAGCGAGAAGGGGGCTAGAGCAATCCCATGATGGGTGACCCACTGGGAAGTTGCTCGTGAGTTCCCAAAAACAAAACCGTGAAGGAATGGTAAGCCTATAGTGGACAATATCGTGCTACGGTGGTGGAGCGGACCCGGGAAGTGATCCGCCCCAGGCCAGGATGTGACAAATTGGTATCAGAGCCTAACCCTGGTTGTGGTGTACCGATGAGGACGTCGGGCCCCTAAGGGGGGTGGATTGTGACATCCCACATCACCTAGGGAAGTGATCCTTAAATGTATATTCCCATCACTACCTAGCGCGAGGCCTTTTGGGAGCTCACTGGTTTCGGGTTTCATAGGAACTCCGAAGTTAAGTGAGAAGGGGGCTAGAGCAATCCCATGATGGGTGACCCACTGGGAAGTTGCTCGTGAGTTCCCAAAAACAAAACCGTGAGGGAATGGTAAGCTTAAAGCGGACAATATCGTGCCACGATGGTGGAGCGGGACCGGGAAATGATCCGCCCTGGGCCGGGATGTGACAAATTGGTATCAGAGCCTAACCCTGGTCGTGGTGTGCCGACAAGGACGTCGGGCTCCTAAGGGGGGTGGATTGTGACATCCCACATCACCTAGGTATCAGAGCCTAACCCTGGTCGTGGTGTGTCGACGAGGACGTCGGGCCCCTAAGGGGGGTGGATTGTGACATCCCACATCACCCAGGGGAGTGATCCTTAAATGTATATTCCCATCACTACCTAGCGTGAGGCCTTTTGGGAGCTCACTGGCTTCGGGTTTCGTAGGAACTCCGAAGTTAAGCGAGAAGGGGGCTAGAGCAATCCCATGGTGGGTGACCCACTGACAAGTTACACGTGAGTTCCCAAAAACAAAACCATGAGGGTGTGGTCAGGGCCCAAAGCGGACAATATCGTGCTACAGTAGTGGAGCAAGCCCGGGAAGAGATCTGCCCCGAGCCGAGATATGACATGTAGATTGTGGTAGTAGTACTATAAAAAGTGTTGATATTATATTTGAAATTGACATGATGCATGATTTTTTATGATGTAGGATTTTGATAATAATTACGATGGTTCAAGTTTGATTGAAAAAAATGAATTGCAGAAGTATTTGGAGGATAAAAGAATAGATAGAAAAGTAGATATAGATGTTCTTTCTCGATGTCAAATGGAGCGTTTTCAATATCCGATACTTTCTCAGTTAGCACGAGATGTGTTAACAATTCCCATTTAAATTGTTGCATCAGAATCAGCATTTAGTATTGGGGGTAGAGTACTAGATTAGTATCGTAGTTCATTGTTACCAGAAACAATTCAAGCTTTGTTGTGCACACTAGATTGGCAATTTGGAAAATGAGGTAATATATTTTTATTTGGTATAGTACTATTGTTTTATTTCTTTTTATAATTATTTTGGTAAACTTCTCATAATTTGAATGATTTTTAATGTTTGGTTTTTCTATACTTAGTTTATGCAGAAGTGAGTTCTGACGTGGAAAAAAACCTTATTGAAAACATCATCAACATAACTCTTGAAGGCAATAGATCAAGCTAGAGTTCCAATGCAATTTCCTCATGATGATCGATGTAAATTGAGGATTTTGTAAAAGGAATAACATGCAAGCTTTGAGTTCTATTGGCAAGGTTTAAACTTTTGAGAAATGCTTCACAACCTCGAAAACAAAAACTCTTTCATTTTGCATATCTTTGCTCATTTAATATTTGTAATAGAAGTGTATGGATTTTGTTTTCATTAGGCTCTTATTTTCGAGTGTAGATGTAGTACTTAAACGACAAATGTGTTTTAATGTTTTGAAGTAATATTTATGTGGCAATGTGTGGTATGTGCAAATTTAAGACAACAAAAAATATTTTTCTTAACGGGTCATAACGGGTGTGACACAACACGACCCATTAAGATAACAGGAATTACACAAAAACGACACGAATACGACAGACACGACCCGTTTGCCAGGCCTAGGCGAAGGTAAGCCTCGAAAATCCCCAAGATCTTCGTACATCATGTTTTATAGTACAATTAGGTAAGTTTGAGGAGTTTTGGTGACGTTTTGATTTAAAAAACTCCCCTGAAAATTAACCTAGTCTTTCGACGAGAGATCCAGCAGCTTCGAGCCGTTTTTTAGCCAACTCCGGCCACGACAGTACCTCATGTTGGTGTATTTCTCTTCCTCTCCTTATTAAATTGGTAGTTTTAGTTAAGATTCGAAGCTAAATGGAGCTGGGGGAGTTTCCCAGCCAAAATTCTTAGAATCCGGCGACCTACAATAGGGTTGGCCCGAATTGAAAAGGAAAAAAATAGAAAGAGCCAAAAACCTGATCCATGGGCCGGCCCAAGCCTTTGACTCGTTAACCTTGCCCGACACATTTCTGAAATGGGCTCAGAATATTCCTTACGTTGACGCTTTTGAAATTTTCTCGAAAACCCTCCATAATTCTTTGTCTGCTAGTGGATCAAACCTAAGCTATTGAATTAGATTGACGTTGGGGTCAATAGCAAACGAAAGCGAGCATGAAAGGAAAGCTTAGACTAGCCCCTTGTAAGGTGTAATTCTATTTGTCTTTATCCCAATGTCTGTGATCAAGCTAGAAAGAATACCTTAAAAGAGATCGAATTCAATACAAGTGTAAAGAACTCACAACGTAACCTTCAACCAACCAACGCTCCCTTCCATTCTTCTATCTCTCTCCATTGATAGGCACCATGCTTAGTTCTACACGAATCTATTAAACTCAGATAAGTATACAGATCTGTGGGGACAACATACCTTCGACAAGATGCTAAATTTCAAAGCTACTCCTGGTATCAAGAATATCTTTCATTAGGGGACTGGGCGCGGGTGCTCCAGTCGAAGTGATAGGAGCATATTCATTCGACTTAAATGGCTTGTTCTCGTGCATTTACGTTATGTTTCTCTCGTTATTTTAGTCCTTTATGCTTCTTTTGTGTGTTTTCAGGTTCTAAGGGCCTAGGGAGCAAGAAAGTGCATTTTGAGGCTATTTGGAGCATTTTTGGGCATGGATTGGATAGCTTATCCATGGAGCCAAGAGGATGGACGAATTTGAAGGCCTTGTATGCACTTGAAGACACAAAACAATGGCTCTAGCCCAATCAAACACATTATGCCATACAAACCAACCTATTTTAGGCCCATTCTATGTACTTAAACCCTAGCCCTTTAAACTAATTCATTTATCACTTATCAAACCATTCACTTATCACTCACCACATATCATTCACTTATCACTTAACATATCATTCATTTATTTCACTTCCATACTCCTCTTAATTCCACATGCATTCTCACACATGCACATCATTCACTCACATTTCCACCATTCATTCTTTATTCCTTTCCAAACATCTCACATGCATTTCCACCTTCCTACTTCATCATTTCACCACATTCTCCCTCTTTAACTCACATGCATTCATCATAATTCACAACACAAAACAACTTCATTGCCGTGGGTTCCCATTTCCTTTCCAAACATCTCACATGCATTTCTTCATTATTTCCTAACCCTACATGC
>NW_025999731.1:0-8283 GCF_019419815.1 Pyrus x bretschneideri | reverse complement strand
TGATAGGAGCATATTTAGGCGACTTAGTTAGCTTGTTTTCGTACATTTATGTTGTTAGTTCATAGTTATTTTAGTAGTTTAAGCTATTTTCGTGTGTTTTTAGGTTCATATGGCTAAGGAAGCAAAAAGGTGCATTTTGGAGCAAAATTGGGCTTGGAATGGATAGCTTATGCTTGGAGCAAAAGGAATGGACGAAATTGAAGACATAAAGGTGTTAGGATTCCTAATCAAATAAGGATTCCTAATCAAAGAAAGATTCCTAGTCAAAGAAGGTTTCCTACTTGAAGTAGGAAAGTTAAGCCAAGGTTTCCTATTTTGGTTTGACATTTCCTAATCCTAAAAGCCTTATGTTCCAGCAACTTTGAAGGTATCTTATGCATTTTAGGACACAAACCAAAGATTCCTTGCACTATCCTAGTCTATGCCGCACCTTTCTTACCATTTTCTTCCAAAATCTGCCATATATCTTCTTTCCCCTTTTATTCTAGTCAATGCCGCAACTTTCCTTGAGGATTTGGAGCTAAAAACCTTCCCAAATTAATTACTTATTGCCTTAACCTTTCTCCCTCTATATATACATAATCTGCCGCACTTATGGGAGATTGGAGACAGCCATACACATCCATACGAATTATTCCTCATTCTCCCCATTCATTCAGCCATCATCCACCCTCTACCACCATCCAACCTATCCATCCATCACCATAATTCATACCCAAACACCCTTGTGCCGCAACATAGAAGGAGAAAGAAGAGAGGAGAAGCCTTGGACGTTTTGGCCATTCAAACTTGGATTGTTGGAGCGTTTCTAGGTGTATTCAATCTTTGTTTTCAATGTTTAATTTATATTCTCTTTGTTTTGTTGTAAACATGAGGAATTAATTTTGTTTTGGCTAGAGGAGACTTTGAAACTATGATTATATTTGCAATATGAATTGATTAATTCCAGTTGTGATTTCATAAATTGTGAATGCAATTTACTTAACCGTTTGATGGATAACTTATTCTTGTTTGTTGATTAAGGGGTGCACACTTAATTTGCATGCTTGAATTTGGTGCTAGAATATAAGGGAGTTTCACATAATCGTTACAAACTTATGTTCACAAGTAGTTAAAGTTGTTTTCACAATCATGTTAAGTAAATTCCTAGCATGAGTATCATGATGTCATAGTTACAAGTGCTTTGTCAATGCTTATGATTTTCATTGAACGTAATGATCTTTGATTGTATCTCTATTATGATGCCATGTAGGGAACTTTTGAAGAATGCTTTGGGTTGTCGTATGATGTCATCCAATCCAATAACTTAAGGAAATCTGAGGGTTAATTAGTGATGTCACGGTTAATCTGGGGTGTTGAGGTTCATGGTTTATCGAAAAGCAACTGGAAATCAATTTGTATGCAAGTGTGTCATGTGTGGAGAAGGACCCTCTAGCTAGCTAATCACCCATCCATATACCCAAATTCGTTCATAACTTTGTCTAGTTTAGTTTCTATTTTGTTTTAATTCAAATTCGTCAAAACCGAAAACCCCCTTTGTTTTAAGTGTCAATTAGATTAGAATCTGAGCTATTGTGTGTTTTAAGTGTTTTGAGTCAAAACTAATTCAATATTCGTCCAAAGTAAGTCCTAGAGTCTAGGTTGAGTCTTTTTGATTGTTTTGTGTTGTTTTGAGTCTTTTGAGTTTATTTGAGTCATATAAGTTTAGTTAAGAGTCTTTTGAGTTTGTTAAAGTGTTTGGAAGCATATTTTTGTATCTTTGAGTCAGTTTTCATTAGATTAGCAATCCCTCCTAATCCCCGGCCTAGAACGATCCCTACTTATATCTATACTACAATTGTCAAAAAGAGGGTTTAATTTGTGTGCTATTATATATCACATCAGCCCCCTAGCAAACCTGTCATAGGTGTGAAATGGGTGTAAAAGACTAAGTTAAGCCTAGATGTGACAATACAAAAGAACAAAGCTAGATTGGTTGCAAAAGGTTATTCACAAAAGCCAGGTATTGATTTTAATGAAATCTTTGCACCAGTTGCTAGGCTAGACACCATAAGAATATTCATAGCCCTTGCAGCTTAAAAGGAGTGACAACTATTTCAATTGGATGTCAAGTCTACTTTTCTTAATGGTGTACTGAAAGAGGATGTTTGTGTTGATCAACCTCAGGGTTTTGTCATTCAAGGCAAGGAGGATAAGGTGTACAAGTTGAATAAGGCATTATATGGCCTTAAGCAAGTTCTAAAGGCTTGGTATGATGGAATTGATTCCTATTTTAGGAAGCCTATTTTTCAAAAGAGTTCATGTGAAGCCACCTTATGTACATTGGAAGTAGTGTCACAATGTTTGAGGAGTTAAAAAAATGACATGATGTAGCATTATGAGACGACATATTTGGGGTTGTGCACCATTTCCTTGGTATGGGAGTTGTATAAACAAATAAGAGCATCTTCATTCATCAGAAGAAGTATGCAATGAAGTTGCTGGAGAAATTTAGCCTAAAGGATTGTAAGTCTATGGGAACACCACTTGCAGTAAATGACAGGCTATGCAAGAATGATGAAAGTGAGGCTGCAGATGAGTTTGAGTATAGAAAATTGGTAGGAAGTTTGCTGTACCTTACTACCACTTGATGCGTTACGAATGTGACACATAAATTAAACCCTATTTGTGACAATTGTAGTAATGATGTAAGTAGGGAACGTTCTATCCGGGGATTAACTAGGGGTGCTAAACACTTGACTCAAATAAATAAAACTAATCTTTAAACACTTAATTCACTTAACGAAAACTCAAAATAAGTCCACAAGACTCCAAATACTTAAAAACACAAAATAAGATAGATTAAGACTAAACAAAATATGGGGGGGGGGGATTGAGGTTTTGACGGAATTAAACTAAAATGCACAGATTGTAATTAAGGGCAGAATGTAAATATGAATGTGATGAAAATATGGATGAATGCTAGCTAGAAGGTTCTTCTCCACACATGTTACACTTGCATACAAGATGATTTTCGGTTGGTCTTTCGAATCATTATGAAACTCAACACCCCGGGTTAATTAGGTCCGCTTAAATTAACCGTCAAGTTTTCCTTAAGTTAATGAATTGGATGATTGCATACGACAACCCAAAGCATTCCCCACAAGTTCCCTACATGAATTGCATAATAGAGATACAAGCAAGAATCATTAAGCATCATGAAAACTATAAGTGTTGACGAGGCATTCGTTACTATGAATTGCATGAAACTTATGCCAAGAATTTACTTAACGCGATTGTTTATAAGCAACCTCCACTACTTGTGAATATAAGTTCATAACTATTAGGTGAAACTCACTTATATTCTAGCGTCATATTCATGCATGAAAATTAAGCGTGCACTCTCAATAAACATACATAAATAGGTTATCAATTAAACAGTTAAACAAATTGAATCCACAACTCATGAAATTCCAACCAAAGGTAATCAATTCATATTGCAAGCGTAAACATGGTTTCGAATCACCCCCTAGCTATGGGGGGTTTAGTTCCTCATACGTACAAAACAAAGATACGTAAATTTAATCATTGAAATCAAGGAAAAGAAAACACCTAAAAATTCCAACAACTCAAACTTGAATTGTATGAACGTTTAGGCCCTTCTCCTCCTCTTTGTTGCGGCACAAGGTCTAAGGATAGGTTTTGGATTGGTGTTTGTATGGAGGAATGGTTGGATAGTGTTTTGGAGGTTTGGGGAGTGGTGGAAATAGAAGAGAAGAATGCTGGAAATGGAATGGGGAGGCACGACACCAAGGGATTCAGGATGTGTTTTGTGTTGTGTATGAATTGCGGTGTGGAATGAATGACAATTGAATGATGTTTTGTGGCTGCAATGGATGCTTATTTATAGGTGGATGAATGATTAAAAGAGGGAATATGACAGCTAGGAGAGAATGTGGCTGCCATCATGAAGAGTGAAGCTGGAAATGAAAAGGGGAAAACTGGAAAGGCAAGGGGAATGCATGTGGAATGACAACTAGGTTGCTTGGTGGAAAGCTGGAATTGATGTGTGATGCACGGCATAGGATGTTTCTATGAATGATGGCAGGTTGTGTATGTGAGTGATTAGGGTGAATGAAAGGTGAATGAATAATGAAATGGGGAAGCATGTGAGTGACAACTAGGTTGAATGATGATGAGTGCATGTGGCTGAATGAAAACATGTGAATGAATGAGAATGTGCGGCTGCAAGGTTGTAGTTTAGGGTGTTGAAAGGTTTTGCATGGCTTTGAAGTGATTGTGGATGTTGGAATTGGAAAGGAAGGCACGACCTTGGGGTTGGTTTAAGAGAGAATGGGCTAGGCCCTTTGTTGTATGTCCTAAAGTGCATACAAGGCCTTCAATTTCGTCCAACACTTTGGCTCCAAGCATAAGCTATCCATTCGAAGCCCAATTTTGCTCCAAAATGCTCCAAAATGCATCTTCTTGCTTCCTTAGCCATATGAACCTAAAAACACACGAAAATGGCTTAAACTACTAAAACAACTAGGAATTAACAATATAAATGCACAAAAACAAGCTAAGTAAGTCGCCTAAATATGCTCCTATCAAATTCCCCCACACTTAGCTTTTGCTAGTCCTCGAGCAAAACAAAACAACAAAAGAACACGAAACTAGACAAAACGAACAAAACACAACCTACACCTTCCAACATTTGCCTCAGGGATTTCCAATGCACATGACATGTTAAAAATCATCATTCCCACAGATTTTAGTCATCTTTATACTTAAGTACATTCTTAATCATAGTCACCACATACTAGTTCACGATTAAGCATTTAAAACCATGTTTTGAATGTAGTAACATGCCTTAGAGAATTTGCTCAATTCCTTACAAGATATGCACTCAATTTTCACTCAGATTTTCTAACTACACACCCTAATCTAGTTACATGTGAGAAGATTGATGTAAACATGAAAACGAACACTCACATATATGTATCTCAAAGGAAGCAATTTCTGGAGTTAATAAGCATGTTTAGGTATGATCTCATGAATGGAATGCTACTACTTAGATGCGAGAACCAGTGACACCATATGCTCATACCAAGTTCAAACTTCACAAATTGAAACACATAACACTCAAGATTGAAGTCACGGGTTGTAATGGGGCTTGGGGCGTGTGGATAACAAAGAAGGGATATGGAAAACAAAGGTTCTTAAAGAAATAGTGAGCAAAGCACTTGAATCAACTTAGAATTCACTTTTGAATGAAAACTCAACTTTTGAACAAAAAGGGAGAATTTAGACAATTTAGGGCCAGAATTGGTGTTTTGGACCATTTCTTCAATATTCAACACTTAATCACTCATTCTTTCATTTTTTCAAGCTCTTTTTCCTTTCTTTCTTTCTTTTCTTTTCTGTTTTTCTTTTCTTTTGAATCTCAAAACATACATAAACACTTAAGAACAAACATTCTCTCCCCCACACTCATTTTCTTTCATAATGTAACTCAAAAGGAATTCATTTAAGTCATGCTCACTATCTTTTAAGAACAAGGGTGTGGACTGTCCTAAACTAGGCTAGGTGAGGATAGTGTGGGTTAACAAAGAATGTAAGCTTAACAAGGCTCAATGGGGTTAACTTAAACATATAATGAAGTAGGATACACGGCAATTTGGCTTTGGTGGTGGTCACTACACAACTTCTTCTTGAATATGTGTTATGCAAATCAATAATATGCTTTGAATGAAATGGGCATGAGTTCTAGCATTTGGAACTATATGATGAAACGCCTTCTAAGTAGTAACCAAGCAAAGAATAATGAGATCATGCAACGACTTTAGAAAACAATAATGCACAGATTTTAACTCTCCAAATAACGTTTAGGCTCAAGTCTCACAAGGTTGTAGCGTTTGTTTGAGTTCCTTCCTTCAAGCATGTTACAAAAACTAATTTTTCTTTTATGATTGCATGTGAAGTCATACATTATAACCATAACCAAGCATATACCAAGAGTAAATCAAACTTTTCTCCATGTTTATAACACTTTTTAACAGTCATGCAATTACAAACCAAATCCTCATCATTGTGTTGGAAGGTACCCTAAGACACAAACACACAAAAACGACTCAAAACACTCTTTTTAGGCTTTTCAAAACATGTTTTTCAAATTTTTATGTGATTTTCGGAGTTATAAAACAAAACACACTAAAACACTCCAAATCAGCTTAAAAACATTTTAAAACAGCAAGGAACAACACTTGAAGTTATGGGTGATAAAATCCAATGAATTTGCATCAACATACTTAGTTACCCCCCCACACTTCAATCAAACATTGTCCTCAATGTTTTAAGCCTAAATTCACACCAAACAAAAAGCAAACACAAAAACAGCAACTAAACTCATTAAACAGGACAAAATGTAAATAACAAAGAGAAGAGGTTTAGGGACGCAAATCTGGTTATGGAGTGTAGATTCCTTCTTCTCCTTGGTGATTGTATTGAGGCTTGATCTTTAGTTTGACTGGAAGATTTTCTGGTTTCTTCCAATCGTTGATTTTCCACAGGCTACTCTTTGAACTGGGCTGGAGGATTCTGACACATGGCAGGCAAGCACGAGGTGGAGGTGATGACCTGTTTCTTTGTTCAATCTTTCCAATTCGTATTGAAGAGGGTTAGAGGATACTAATTAGAAAGATTGATTTTTCATTGTCACTCGTCTTTCTCCAAGCAGATGTGGTCCCTTCTCTGGAAGTGTATCAACCTTTGAAGATGACTACTTGAGAGCAACGCTAGATAAGCAACCAGGGAATAGATTCCAGGTAGTCGGTTCCAGATCGGAAGACTGACTCCAAGTGCCGGCTGATTGCTCACTTCACTTTGCCATGCGAGTAATAACAAGGACAAAGGAAAAGACAGGGAAATATCATGATATGAGATACCTTTGCTTTCGCCCTTGATGATATGAGATACTATTGCTTTTGAAGAAGCAGCGAATGAATCAGCACATATATTTGTTGCGCTTGTCTCCACATGCTTCGATCCACCGTTTCCTCTTGCCTCATCTGTACTCCAGGCATCTGGTATCTTCTTTGGGGGATACATCAATGGTTGAATATGTGTTCTCAAGGGAAGAAGAAAACTGAGCATGTTTGAGAGGTTTGGTTGCAACTACATTCTCGGCCGAGAAGAAGAGTCATGTGTTTTTGGGTGTATGCCTTGCCATGAATGTTGATGTATATAGGAATTGTAATGGCAATGAGTAGTGCGGATGCGGCAATGACCTCCACGTGTCTTCAACTTTGTCAGAGATCTTTTGACAAAGTTGCATGCGTTTTCTGAAAAGCCGGGATTTCGGCTTTGTCACCCACGCTTGTCGGCAAAAGTGTGTAGCTGCATTCTCGGCCTCCACGCGTCTTCAACTTTGTCAGAGAGCTTTTGACAAAGTTGCACGCTTTATCTGAAAAGCCGGGATTTCGTCTGAAGAGTTGGCGAACTTTACGCAGGAAAATCCAGCTTTGAAGAGTGGTGTCTCTTCAATTCTGAATCGGTGATTGTGTCGCCTCTCCTTTTATAGAGGTGATCGATCACCTCTAACTTGCACACTTTGAATATTGCCCATCCGTGAAAATCGTCTCCGGCCCTTTGAGATTTTACTCCATCCAACCCTTCTCTTTTAACTTCTTGAAAATGGCTAACCCATCTAACCCATCTAACATTTGCTTAGATTTGAGTCTCAGCAGTGATCCGGTCGCGCCGCGTCAGGGTAAGGTATGGTGCCCGTCTTTCTTATCTTCTAATGGCCCTCTTACAGGTGAAGACTCTGTGATGACGGATGCAACAACAGCTACGATAGTAGCTCGGAACCTCCTCACTCCTAAAGATAGTCAGCTGCTTTCAGGACGGTCCGATGAGTTGGCCGTTCAAGAGTCCCTAGCTCTTAGTGTTCAGTGCGCGGGCTCTGTGTCCAACATGGGCCAACACCTACTTGCTCGATCCCGTCAGGTTGAATCATTGATGGCAGAGGTGGAAAATCTCAAGCAAGAGATCAAACAGCTTAAGCACGAGAATAGAAGTTTGCACGTGCTTGCATATAATTATTCGACAGGCATGAAGAGGAAGCTTGATGAGATGCAAGAATCTCAAGGTCGAATTCAAAGTGACCGTCAAAGGCTTGCGGCTTTCTTCCAGAGGCACATTTTTCCTGCGTCATCTAGCGTTCCACCAAGTATTGGGGCCTCGAATGATCTATCTTCGGTGCCTCCCGCTCCTATGCCTCTTGCTCCGATGCCTCTTGCTCCG
>NW_025999730.1:0-8648 GCF_019419815.1 Pyrus x bretschneideri | reverse complement strand
AGACTGTTTGGTTCGGTTCGTCAGAGGTATGGGCATAGAGAATCCGACTATGGAGAGGGAAGTGATTCTCATCTCAATCCATAGAGACAGAGCATTATCGTATGGGGAAAGAGTATGAACGAAAAAATTGCTTGTAGAGATGAATCACATTCCTTTCTGAAATACTATAATATATGTGAGTCGTCTATCTTCACAGCTGGAAATGCGCTCCGAAGGGAATAGCTTTCTCCATTGAATCAGTCTAATGTGGAAATGGAAAGATGTGAAATTCATTCATCAATCTTGTGTTCTTCTGTGTAGCGTACGGTGTCTCGTGCCAAGTGAAAGGAAAGCTGAGCTTGCTCCAAACCATGAGATCCAAGAGAGTGCCCGGTCATCATCATTCCACTCCTTTCTTGGTCTACTTCGGTTACAACTTGATCTACGGTGCGATCAGACCAAGTGCGAGATTGGATCGAGAAAGCAGGAAGGTCAGCCCTTGATTGTTAGATAGATACCGACAGAATATCATAGTTAACAGCTTCTTGATTGCATCCGTGAAAGTTCGAGATTGATGGTTCGAGTTAGCAGGTAGTTCCGGAATAGATAGACAAGAGTGCTTTGTCTCCTCCCCTTTATCTGAAAAGTAGGTGGCTGCTGATGAGCTTCGATAGCCAGTCACCCCGCCCAAGGAATAGAAATAGATTTGTTTTCGTCAGCTCGTTAGCTCGTCATTGGGTCCAGTGAGGCGGATTCCTTTATTTACTATACATATCATATTAACACTCGATGCTTCGCCATGGGGATAACGCCTAGATAGGTGGGGGAGATGCAGCCACAAAGCATGGATTTTGGTCCGATTCATTGAGATCACCAGCCTCGGAAGATAGATATGCAGATGAGCTTTTCCCGTGGTCCGCGGAGGCTGGAATGCATGGAAATGAAGGAATAGGTGCCCTTAGCCCGGTATTCCACCCACTTGAGGGTATGGAAGAAGAGAAAGAGCAGAAGAGCTACGAATAGGATCACTTGGAGCTAGGTGCTTCTCCTGTAGCTGGCTAGTACCTCCTCTATTCCATTTCTCTGTCCTAACCCCCCTGCAAAACCAAAATATCCATTGCTCTCCTGTCCTGGGACGAGGAACGGAATGCATGTTGCTACCTTTTTAGCATCCTCTCGAAAAGTAGGTTGCCATCGGCCAGCATCATAAGCGGGAAGGAATGCAATCTCTTTTTTCCCCGAGTGAGAAGGCGGCGAGAAAACCATTCCTTTCTCCAGTGAAGGGTCCAATCGAACCCACCTGTGCTCGAATCCAAACCCCGTCCAGATGTTTCATCCTTTCCCAGTGGCAAAGAAAGAATCCCCATTTCCAGTACTTGTAAAGAACGAAACCCCTCGAAAAGGAATTCTATCTACTGGTAGCTAAGGAATCGTATGAGAGAAAAGACTGCAAGGTACATCTGGGTTTTAGGGAATAATAATTGTGATCTAGTACTGTTGTTCTGGTTTGAGTTTAGGGAGACGGGTGGGCGGTGCGCGGATTCCGTTTAGGCGAGCGGCAGTGAGGGGAAAGGGGAGTAAGCAAGCTTTAAGAGATAGGGGGATGGGAGCAAAATATGCATTGGTTGTTTCGGAATAGGTTGAGGACGTATGTGAAAGTACGAACACTTTTGCTTTTTCATACGATTTGTAAGACGCTAGTACTGATTCAAAGTACTCCTCATCATTTATTTTTGTCCACCACTATACTATATATAGTTCAAAAAATTTAATGGGCTTGATCCCGGACCCCTGGGGACAAAGAAAGCGGGAGAGACTCGCGTAGTGAGAGAGACTAAGAAAGAGCTAGTTCGGGAGTGCAAAAGGCGGACCACCGGTCAATAGCAAGAGGTAAGGGCACCGGTAACAGAGGACTGAGGCGAGCGTAGTGAGGAGGTTTGCCGAGAAAGAAGGTGCACAGGAAGGTGTCAGGTTGGTGTGGCGTAGTGGAAGCAGAGCAAGAAGGGTGTCAGCTAGGCAATGGTACCTCTCCCTGCAGTCTTCCCGTCGACATCTCTCTCTCTCTGCCTCTCTCTCTCTCTCTTTCTCTCTCTGTCTGTCTCTCTGTTTCTCGGTTTCTTCTGCTCTCTGTGAGAGCTTAATTTCCACGAAACCATAAATGAAAGACAGCAAGTGCAACCGGCCTTAATTCACTCAAAACCGAGAGGACAAAATTGCCCTTCTAACCTAGCCCACAAATAATAGGTTTCTTGTAAATAAGGTAAAATGAAGGGGTAATTCGTCCAAAACCGTCCGGACAAAATCACCCTTATTAGTTCAAATAATATCCTTCAAACCCAGCCCAATGCTCATGGTTTTTTTGTAAATAAGATGAAATCGAAGGGCAAACAATTGACTGTAGCCCAATGAACAGTCAATTCCTCCCTAGTTTTAGAATAGATAACTAGCAGGACTGCCCGCGCTTTGCTGCGGGTTTTCAAATCATGAAGAATATTCATAGAAAATTTAACTGAAAATGCTACAGCGATATAATCGCATTCTTAAATGTAACAATTTAGAGAACGCATGTTTTACATGAGTAACGCTCACAAAACCACACATTTACACAATTATCTCCAAATGAAAGAAAAAGCAAGAGATATGTGAATTGATCCATAAAATACGTAGTTTAATTTACATCGCTACTCATTAAGTCGTCATCAAATAGAAGCTTCACATCACAATAATTAACCACAATCCTCTGTTTTTGTAAGTGCAAAATGAAAAACGGAATCAAATATTAAACCCAATATCTTCACAGCACAATGTTCAACCCAAAATCTTCACATTAGCTCAAGAACTATATTGTTTCCAGAGCTTTCCAATTTCCCAGCACGGAACGACAAACATAAAAGCATTAAAATAGCTCTAAATTAAAACAATAGGATGAACTACAAAACGATAGAGGAAAGATTAAGAGCTTACCCTCACAAAATCAAAGCTCACCAAAATGCTTACCCTAACCAGAGAATCGTAGAGAATAAATCTGCATCAACATGTAAATCATAGAAAAAAAATTAAAATTTATAAATACCATCATTTCACTACTAATTTGAATAAATCCAGAAACAATACATTGGAATAATCTTTTAGGTCTTCCAATATTAATAGGTTAGAAATTCAGAAGATAAAACACCACAATTCATTAAATTCAAAGTTGAACAATTCATTAAATTCAGAGCTTACCCCTTGTGTTAAAAGTCATGTGATGTGTGCATTTACAGACACCAAGATTTTACATGCCCAAGAAAGGGAATCACTCCATTAAAAAGAGAGGAACTACTGATACTGCAGGTACATTAACCAGACCACTAATTTTAAATGACAGCATATGCTCGAGTAAGCGAAAGACTAAAAGACGAAAAGAAGAGGGTTATATACCCGTTTCAATGTCATTGTCAGGGGCCTCTTAAACCTGGTTCCAGAATGAGGATAGTCCAACACTCTCGTAGTGACTAATACTTATTGTGACCTTCACTCAGTTTGTGAATTAGAAGCTTGAAATACACCAAAAATTATATTAATAGCCATTCCCCTAATTTTAACTACTAACAGCGTAAAGAATTGGAAATTACAATTAAGATCAATGTTTTCCCCCTTTTTTTTCATTGCCATAAAAGGCAGAAAAACAAAGGCTTCTAAAACTCAAACCAACCGTCTCATTTCTTCCCAAAAATAAACACATTTTAATCCAACATTCATAAATGCGTGGTCAAACAGGGGAGAAAATTATGTTAATTTGGGCTTCAAATTTACAAACATAACTGTTTACAATAAGCATATATAACATGATTTGGTCTGCAATGCTTTCACCAATAGTTATAAAAAACAAAGATTCTAAAGATATGAATAGAATGACTATTACCTCCAAGTAAGCAATTGCATGGTTGCAATCTAAGTTGCACACATCATGTTCAATCTGATAGCTTCAATATAGCACTTGACAACATTATTTCAGGCTTTTCCTTAAATGAAGTATTTCCCTGGGAAAAGATTAGCAAACATAGAAATTGAAACAATACACATAAGTACATTGGTATCCCAGTTCTTTGCTAATAGAAAATGAAATTAAGGGGATGGAGAGACCTAATTTCAACTTTTTGAAGGAGAACACCACACTTCATCCATATCAAAGAACAGCATGATTCCAATTTCAATTTTGAACATAATAAATCACATAGCATTCATATATTACTTCAACTTCTTTCAAATTTACTTTTGTATTTAAAGATTGTATATTTTAATGAGTCTAAATTGACTATATATAAATTATACCTTTTTAATTTTAAATAATAATGTACATTGTATAATTACAGTTATAGTCCATGAATACAATTAGAGGCCTTTGAATTTCTTTGCAAGAGAAGATTTACACGGAAAAGCAACTGCAAATATACAGAAGGAGGGAATTTGAGTTTTGTAGTCCATCTACTCAGCAATTTCTTAATATAGATGCAACTGAGCAGTGGGAGAGCTTTAGCTAATACTATTCAATTCCACAGGTAATTATAAAAAAATAATCACATAATTTCTCACAATAAAAATCAATGTGACTAAAAACAAATGATATGTATCAACTTTGATGATTTCCCTTATTTTCCCTCTCCTTCCCAGCAACCAAACAGGGGCAAAAATTACCAAAAACTGAAAAGATTGAAGTACCTGAGCAAGTTGGAATGCCTGGGTTGCCATATACACTTGGTGTAAAAAAAATAAGGGTGGGCATTTTCAGAGCACCTAAACCCTTCATCCACAAACGTATGTAAAAAATCATACAAAATAATATTTTGAATGCATTAAAAGAGTTCATGAATTTCCATAGTGTACCAAGTTAGTAGAAATGTACTCCAAGATGACCAGGTCAAAAAGAGATTCCTTCACTCCCAATATGGTTTATCAAAAGTAATGTCTTATTTCTTCAAGACAAACATGCAAGACAACACCAATCACAACTACAAATACTAACAATTGTGCGAAAGAGTTATAAAAACACTCATGTACGATATAGGAACAAACCTCACAATTGGTCTTAAGAATTGTATTTCCAAAGAGACCCATTACAATGCGATCTGAAAGAAAACAAAACATGAATAATATCAAGGAAAATACATTTTCTCTGTCAAGTAAAATCTAGGGCAGGTAATGAACAAAATACAAAGTTCTCAGCTTTAATTTAATTATTATCAAATATTGAGGGAAATTAACAACTACCCAGAAATGTTTGCTCAAAATTAATTGATAATATGAATAATTAAATTACACAACATTTACAAAACCCAAAGTTCTTAGCTTAATTTGATCTTACCATTTAAGTGGAAGAAGTAAAAAATTACACATAAATGTTTGCACACAATTAATTGATGAAACAACCAATTGGGCAATCAAACCCCCTCTCTCATATCACCTGACGGCAAGATCTGAACCCTTGACGGGGTAGTGTGGTCATTTTGACTCCCAAACTGTAGTGATCCCCAGCAAAAGAAACCGGCAAACAAAGAAAAAAGAACAAACGATGAGCAATAAAACTCACAGACCATAATACACAAAATTCCCTATAACGTAAATTGATAAAGCATTTTACCCAATCCAATTGAATTCCTGATCACAACACATAAGATAAACTAATAAACCATTTTATCCAAATAACCATTTAATTTTAAACATTTAAAACCGAAGAGAACCAAACGCGCATATTTGGAAAAAAAAATGGAGTGTTTTGAGTATATAAATCTCACCCTCAACACTTTAAAAATGCAGCGATCCCAATGGAAGGAGAACTTGCAAAACAGTGTCTCACCACAAACACAACATATAAAACAAATAAACGAAGAAAAAAAAAATTTAAAAACCAATAATGAACGTTAAAATTCAAAAATCCTAGGACACAAAATCGCAAACGACATAAAAATTAATAATAAAAGTTATTAAAAAACAGACACCGCTTGACACCAAATGCTTGACGCCAACGACGACCCCAAAGGCAAGCAAAATCTCAAACCAGTTAAGAAAAAATTAAGAGTCCATTCCTCTGTCATATTCTTTTCCCCTGTTTTGCTAACCCCTATTCCCAAATGTGTCTTCGATTCTCTTTGTTCCCTTTTTCTCTCACCCTAATATCTCACCTGCAAAATCTTAACGCTGCTGCCTTCCCCCACCAACAAACCCTCAACACCCTGTAATGCTATTTTCTTCCATATCTATAACAAAAAATGCATGCATAAACACGGTAGAAATTTGCAAAAACCCACAACACAACCTAACTAAAAATCTCACGGATTAAAAGTTTCACCCAAAAGAATCCCCCATCTCTCTTATCAAATGAAAACTCCAAAAGCAATTCAATGGTTGATAACAACCCATTTAAAATTGAACCCAAAAAAATTAAAAGCTTCTCTCACATTGATTAGTTGTTCATTCTGCACCTGCATTTTACTAATTCTACGTTAAGAGTTCATGTACAACTCAAAAAAGCAGATTTTAACAACTAAAAGAACGGACAGTAACACCATATGACCGTGTTATGATAAAAAATGATAAACAAAGATTCGCTCAAAAAGCAAAGCATAAAAAAACTCCCAAAAACAAAGATTGGGATCTCTTCATCCGAATTATAAGTATTGTATATAAGTCTTCAAATACAGGACTAATGTGTTATAAGTATGGTGTGAAAAGTATTTACAGAACGTTGTTCCAAATCAATAGTTGGACAGAATAAAGTATTTACATAACGTTGTTCCAAATCAATAGTTGGACAGCATAACATGATAAACTTATTTTGAGCAGGAAAGTGAAAAACTATCTAGCAACACAATCTATCAAGAGATGTAAGTTCTCTATATACATATATATTTATATCAACTTGTCATATTTTATAAAACTAAAAGCATGACAATAAAGGAACCTTGGCTGCCATAAGTCATATCCGGCAACTGCTTCAGCCACCCCCACTGGAATTTAGGGTTGAGTGCATTTCATTCGAAAATCCATCACTATGAAATATGAAAACAAAAAATCAATTCAAATCCAACATATCCAACAACCCAAATATTATAATAATCTAATCAGACAATAAACAATTAGAGATGAAGCTTAATTACCATAAAGAAATGAGGGGTTGTCTGGTAGAAGCTAGTTGAAGCTTCATCAAATATATATAGGATGATCAAACAATCAGAGACTAATCTCGATTACCTTTCCCGTTCCAGGAAAATCACTTCCAGGCCCACTATGAAATATTAGAAGGTCCGTAAACTCATAAGGCTAATATAGTTAATTAAGTCTCCTTCTATCCCTTGCAACTCAAAGCAAAAGAAAGCCCCTCCTTTTCATAATCCCATACAGGGTGAGGTTAACACTTGCAGAGAGGGAAAATGGCTTATCACTTATGCCATATCTATTGTCTAACATACCTTGAACTGCCAACTCCACCATTCCCTAGGCTAGCAGATGCCATACCGACGTCTAATCACTTCACTACTGCAACACAGCAGATGAGGCTACTACCTCCCCTCCTCGTAACACTTCCTGCTCCTACGTCCACTCCCATCCAAGCACCTACCTTTCTATTAAACAACATAAAAATTCAAATTCAAATTTCTTTCCACAAAAGCATTAATTAAAATTAAAATTCATAAAACATAGAAATTGAGCTGAAATTGCTGAAACAAAATTCAAATGAAAAAATTTTAAAATTGCAAAGTCAATTAATTACTTAATTTAGCTCGGATCCACACCAAACTCACTCCAATTTTTTAAATTAAGCACCAAATACAAATACAAATTTAAAAACCACCGCCGATCCTTCGAAATCAATCGGACTCCAACAAAACAATTAATTTTCGGCATTTTCAAACGCAATACATCCAAAATTCAGAAATCGGTTCGGACGACTGACCTGCAAGCGTTTCGGGGAGGCCTGGAAGCAGAGCTCGCGCATTTTAAATTCCGCTCCGCTCCTGGAATTTTTTAGATATGAGTAGAAAATTTGGGAAGGAGAAGAATTTAATCGAGAGAGTGAAAATTCAATCTACTTCAGGATCAAACACTAAAGTACGAAACTTTACCTTTTCCCTTCTCAAATCTGACATCTTCGAGAGCTCCGCCCTACTTTTGATGGTCGTATCTGAGTTCATTTGTGGGTGTCGGCGACTTGCAACAAAGGTGGATCCACGAAATGGAGGTTGGTTCGTGGGCAGGAGGAAAATTCGATATGGGTTCGTGTGGAGGTGCATCGGTGATTGTTGAACGGATTTAACTGAGATGATGAAGAGGAATGGGGTGAGCAGCGCTGGGGCTAGGTTGAGAGAAATGGGAGAGAGAAGTCTCTCGAATTTGAGAGAAATAAGAGAGAAACAGTGCTAGGGTTGTAGGAAATGAGCTCACAGAGTGAGAAAAGGAAAGGATGGGCGATTTGATGGATGGTTATCGACAGAGTCGGGAGAGAGAAAGAGGGAGAGAAAAGGCGGTGCCAATTTTGTAAATAAAGTGAAATTCGGCTCAAACACACGGACACAATTACCCCCTAACTTTTAAGAAATACCTTCCCAACCCAGCCCAGATCTGATGATTTTTGTTGTAAATAGCGTGAAATCGAGGGGCAAACAATTGACTGTAGCCCAATGAACAGTCAA
>NW_025999729.1:0-8667 GCF_019419815.1 Pyrus x bretschneideri | reverse complement strand
AATAATCTAATTCAAAAATAGTGAAAAAATATATATAAAGATTGATTGATTGGGTAGAATTCTCAACAAAATTCATTTCGTTGGGGAGTATTAATTTCAATTGCAAATGCAATGAAATGTGAATTGAACTTGAAGCATGTTATGCAGTAGTATGTGTTGATTTGAATGAGGTCAGTCGAGACTGCAAAGTCATCAAGGGCAGATGGAACGGCAGTCACTTATGCCATGAAAATCTCATGACACACAGGAATTCTATTGCTCCATCTCTTCTCGCATATTTTCAGGCGATATGATCGCAACATATTGTTATTCCAATCTTCATCCAAACAGTAAAAAGATCGGTTTTTCTGAACCTTGGTAAATTCCACAATGTCTGATTGATCTTGTTTTCTGAAAGTGACCAGATGGTGGTAGTATCCTCCCCATAGATATTTCAGGGGTGCCTCCACCTCTATACTTCCTGCTAGAGAAAGACTGAAATTTAGGAAAAAATTAAAATAAGACTCGCATTCGACCCATATTTTATCCAACGCCATCTTAACGAATATGATAAATATTTGTAAAACAAAAATTGTGATGAATACTTTAAACTTACTGAGTTTCATCTGAATGAAATATGATTTCTCCATCATCTTTCCCAGCAAGTTTGGCGAGGTAGATGAGAAATAGAGCCCTCTCCCTGATTATGTTTAGCAAGCTAGAGTTGTGACCACGTTTTAGAAAAGCTTCCTTAAAAGAATGTATCACAGTGTTGGTGGTGTTTGTAGTGATACGTGCAACTGTCACATAAAAATAGGGTTGTTCAGATATAGATTATGCAACTGTCAAACGGGCTTCTTTAGATATATATTTAAATAGGTTATAAAAGCCTACCTCTGAATGGAGGACCCGAGTATTTATCTTTCAATGCGGCCTCCAACGAGGCTTGCAGCGCATCATTTTCTGCTTGTTCGGGTTCGACTTGCAATCGTCCTTCTAGCCAACTTTCACCGCTCTTCTCATCATATCTCGTCAACATGTTTTCACTATCGTACAAGCCTATGAGGAAAGATAGTGCAAATTCTGCACCACTCCCCATCCCATAGGCCGCTTCCATTAGTGGAAACTGAGACTTCAAGCTCTTTGTTGGGCATCCGCAATTAAGTTGATATGCACACCCAAGAATGATTTGGTACAACAACTTCCTGAAGCTAATGCCCCTTGGGTGTATTATCCTCTACACAGCTTAGAATTAGCCCATATCTGTAGCAAGAGTCGATCTTCTTCATGTAGTACTTGCCACTTCTAACAATTTGATTAAATCTTCTTGCTTGCGACGCTTGACTTGTCACAAAATCTAATGCCATGGCAGAATCCACCATGCCATTGCATCTCAAGGACATTGTGGGTGGGCTATCAGACACTAGACTAAGCTTTGTGGTTGGATACAGAATGCCACCGTCGTACAAAGTTTGTCGTGAATCTGTTGTCATAACGATTGCATGTTGCAATATAATAATAAAGCAAGTGGTTCATAGAAGGCGAGGGTTCCTATTGAAAACATGCCATGATTTTGATCAAGCAACATCACACCAAAATTTACAAACTCAAATTGATGTTTCCAATTTTCCAGAGGCCTATACCCAGATAAACTTTTCCAAGCTTTGGAAACATCCATTTGAGTTTGTAAATTTTATTTTGGTGTTGCTTGATCAAAATCATGGCATGTTTTCAACATGAACCCTCAACTTCTGTGAAAGGCATCACTTGCTATGTTATTATATTGGAAAAGTTTATTTGGATCCGTGTCGTCGATCCACCAATTTTGAAAGGCTTTCTGGCAACTACCACCATCCTCGGGTGTCTCTTGAGTCCAGTAACAAAGCCCATGGGTGGGTTGAGGCGACGGAGCTGTTATGGAGTCGAATCAAGAACACCCAATTCAAAGGTTTCCGACAGATCGAGGGCGATTTCAGGTATTTTCTAGCCGAATTGGACTTCGGCCCAAGTATGAAAGTTGTTCCTTTCATTGAACTCTACATTTTTGTAAAATTTGGTAATTTTTAGAGTTAGTCGGAAAATCGGGTTTCCGTTCGTCAGAAACTGCCACCAGCGACGGGCGGTGGTGAGCGGCCAGTCGACCGTCGATGCTATTTTATACTAAATTGATGTCTTGATCTCATATTTGACTACTAAAACATCACTTCGTCAATAAAAGCCAAGCCGAGTAGATGAAAATTTGTCAGTAAGCTAGTGTAAGTGGTTGGCACAATAAATGCCATTTTAAGAGGCCTCGAGGGGAAATGACCCATATAAGGGGGTAGGGACTTCCATTATGAGGGTAAGACAAATCAAGAGAGAACAAAGTGGATGTATTAGCCAAGTGCTATATAATCTTGAGATATATATAGGGAGAGCAACATAGTGAATGTGGCCTAATTTTAAAAAGTGAATTACTTATATCTTTGAGCCCATTTAATTTCAACCATCTCATTAGGCTATTTTATGTTAGTTAATTAAGTTTGTCAACCTTACAATTTTAAACGTTAATAATATCCGCACTATCTATGAGAAAATTAAGCGCCTCCTCGGCTGGTTCTCCGGCCGCCGCAGAACCCATCTCCGCCCCTCCCTCCGAGAATTCTCACTCTCCTCCAACACCACTCTCAACTTCCCAATCCAAAACCCTCCGGAGGGCCCCGCCGCCCCCACCACCAAAACTCTCACCCCCTCCCTCTTTCTCCTCTTCGCTTCTTCGGTCTCCGACAAGACCATCCACACTCACGAGTACCGTGCCTACCGGTTCCGGCCGTCCAAGCACTCTTTCGTGCCGAAATCGATCCAGATCGTCAACATTGGGCCTGCGTTCCGATCCCATTTCGGGAATTTCAACCCTAGCTCGCGTTCCCAATTTTGCCCTGCGAGCTAAGTATTTCGCCGATGAATGTCGACAGGGGAGAGGAGAGCTTAGATCAACTGAAGCAGCACAACAAAGATCAGAGCGAACTGGATATGTGCAGTGAGGGTTTGGAGTTGGAAGCCTCAGTAGGCTGATGGGTTCGGAGGCTGCGAATTACACCTCCGGCGTTGAGGACTTGTATGAGAAAATGCTTGTCAAGATTGAAACTTTGACCAGGCTCATTGAGCAGAGCTCCGCCAAGGTTCTTGAGCAGGTGAGCACTTGCCGAATTTAGTAAAATTTTCGGAGAATTCCATGTGAATTTTGTTGGGATTTTGTCAATGTTGTCAAACAATCATGATATGTCATTTGTAATATCGAATTTGTGTGCAATGATTGCCTTTTTGTTTACTGACTTTAGTAAATTTTCTGAGAATTGCGAGTAAATTTTCGTTGGGTATGCTGACGCGGGGTACTTATCTGACCTGTACATAACACATTCAAAAGGTTTACATCTTTACCGTTAAAGGCACTGCAATATCTTGAAGGTCAACCAAACAAACCTTAGTTGCAACTTCTTCGAACCATGCTAAGATACTTGCCATGCATGAAGCTACTTGGGAATGCTTCTAGCTGAGAGAAGTTGTGGGACATTTTCGAAGTACTTGCGATCTTTCTTTCGTCGTTGATGTCCCTATAATGATCTTTGAATATAACGCAACACGTATCAAAAAGCTCAAGAAGGGATACATAAAAGGAGACAACACCAAGAACATTGTGTCGAAGTTCTTCTTATCGCATCAGCAACAAGAGTATCAGAAGATTGAAGTCAAGAAAATCCCTTCCAAGGATAACTTGGCCAAACTCTTCACCAAATCTTTGCCGAATACGACATTTCATGAACTTATTCAAGGAATTGGTATGAGTAAACTTTCTGTTGTCCTGCCTCGGGTTTTACCATAGCCATTGGGTTTTTGTGAGACTTAGTTCCTTTTGCAAGTTCCTTTGTCTAACACTAGCATGTTCCCAGAATTAGTGCTGATGAGTCCACTTCCTCAAATCTACTTGATGACGAATCTACTTCAGTATTTACACAGTCAAGGGGGGAAATGTTATAGATATTATATTAAAGTGTAATTGCGTAAATTCTAGATAGGTTTGGTTACTAGTTATTTTTTCCCTACTAAGATTGTATTGGAGCACAAGTACTCATCTCCTTTGTACTACTATAAATAAAAACACTAGGTAGGGGATAACAACATCTCATAGACACAGAGAAATTCCTATACTGTCTCCAGTCTCTCTTTGCCGCACCCATCTATTAACTTGTCACATAAATTGGCCACAACAATTTCAATTGAATTTAGTTAATTATTGAATTTAGTTAATTATTAAAACAGCTATATAATTTATGGTAAAAATTTATTAACTTTTTGACTGATGGTAAAATTAATATGTAACCTAGCCAAAACTAGTTACTTGAGCTCCAAGTGATTAATGACCAAACGGGCTAGGTGAGTGTCGTATTCCAGGGGGTGAGTTTCTTCGAATCACAACAAAGTGAAAAGAACGCTTGGCATATATCTGCTAAAGTTGGGCCCACTTAAGCCCACCCAAGGATATTAGCCCAAAGAAAAGCCAGAGAGCCCAAGGCCCAAAAAGTTTGGAGAGAGTTCATCGAGACAAAAGAAAGACTACCGGACCGAGAAAAACATGTGGACACGCTAACAAATTTATGGCACGACTCAAGCCCAAGAAAGACTCAAGTCCACTTGCGCAGACTTTAAATGGGCCAGGTCGAGCCGGACCGGCCATTTGACAGCTTATATAGCAGTGTATATTTCGACAGAAAAATATGTATATGAGAAAGCGCCGAGCCTAGCCCATTGTTTCCTGAAGCCCCAAATTCGTCTGGTGCAATCTCTCTCTCTCTCTCTCTCTCCCATATAAACTCATGCTTCGCCGATCCCTATTCGGACCCAGATTCAAGGCCAAGAGCCTCTCCATATCCGGGCAGAGGAAGAATCCGGACCGACCACCGAAGCTCCGAGGTGAGATCCGGACTCGTTTTGGTATGCATGTTTTTGGATTTAGTTTTAGGGTTCGGGTTAAGGTTAGGGTTAGCGTCTGTGAAGTGGGAGGAAGAGTATATGTAATTCGAATTGGCAGCTTTGTAATATGGCTATCTCCGTTTGCAATCTGAAATTTGAATTAATTTCTTACCTAATTTTGTGTGTTTGAATACAATAATTCCCATTCCCTTTTTACATTCAAAATAGTATGTGTGTTATGGGTTTATGCATGTAATAGTAATACTAATAGCAGCTAGATAGTCATTTACAATCAATTAGTATCGGAATTTCGTTTGATTCGAAGGTAATGAATAAATATATAAAGGTTGATTGATTGGGTAGAATTCTCAACAAAATTCGTTTTGTTGGGAAGTATTAATTTCAAGGTCAATTACATTCTGTATGTTATACGCAGGGCTTTGTTATCCTCCTAACAAATTAACCGACAATGAATGTGAATCGAATGTAATTGAACTTGAAGCATGTTATGCAGTAGTAAGTATTTGATTATTTGAATGAGATCGATCGAGAATACAAAGTGATTAAGGGCAGTTAATCTTGCCCAATCCAGATGGATATGTATGTATTGTTAACATGTATGTGCATTAATTTCCTCAAACAATTGTACAGATGTGAAGAAACAAGTAAAGGCTGTTCAAGAGTCTCAGAGTCCAATCCAACTTGAAAAAAAAGAAGAAGAAGAAGAAGAAGCAAAGGCTGTTAAACCTTGTGAAGTTTGTGGTGGTGCTGCTGGTTCCCATCCTAGTGTAGTGTGCCCGTATCTGCACGACGTCCCATGGCATGTTACGAGTGTTGGCGAGGGCTACAAAATAGCGTGTTGGTTTTGTTGGAAGGGCCAGTATTGCAGGCATCTAAAGAGGTATGCTATTCGACTTAGGTGTATGAAGTGTGGAGCGAATGGTCTCCACACATTCTGGGACTGCCCTGAGAGGCGGGGGAAGGGAATTGAGATGCCCTCTGTCCGTCGAGTGAAGCTAATTGGGACGTCCTCTGTCCGTCCAGGGATGTCACAGTTACGTCGTCCACGGTGGTAACTAGGTTAATTGCCTCCTCATTTTCTCTGAGTAGCTTCAGGACTAGCTAGTCCTTGTCTCTTCATGTGTCAGGCGGGTCTGTCTTTGAATAAAGGCTCGGATCTGATCCGTTTCGTGACTGGTGGATGGATAGATACTAATTTTTGTTCGTTGTTGTTTTCTCTTGAGTTTGTGTTTAATTAGCGCATAGTTGGAGCTACTGTACATGCTCTCTTTTTCAGGAATTACTTAATATGTAGGGGTAGTATTGGCTTAATCTCCTTGCTTAAATAAATTGAATCGACTTGATGATAACAATCTTTGCGATATGCTGCTTATGCCCAAAACCAATATTCTAAGCCACACTGAGTGAAGAACCATGTCAAATATGTCTGTAGGGCTTTAGCCAGTCGCGGTCCGTTGAGTGAGAGCTCGCTCAAAATGCCTTATGTTGAACAACTTAACTTTTGAGTTCTGAAATATCAACAGTTTAATTTATGATATGAATAGAACTCGGAAGTAACCTTTTCAAAACCAAAACAAAAAAATTCCAAGTTTTTAATAAAGGCCGCATACCACCCGGTACAAAGCAGAAAATAAAGAAAACACCGCACCAGCTCCTAAAAAATGCCCCGAAACCTTGCTCAAGGGGCAAAACACTGTTCCCACGCAAACCCTAGATATACCCTTTTCAGATTTTCAGCTAATTAGAATGGAAAGTTCATGTGTTTTCTGCATATTCGACACCGTGAAGGAAGAGTTTATAAACGAAACAGGGAAAACGGAAGAAGAAAGCATGCGGATTTCTGAACTTGCATGGCGTCCGAGGCTTCTGACGGGCCTGATCGGCGAATTCATGAGTTCTTTTTGCATATGGTTTTTTCTGTATGATTCATTTCCTTTGAGAATTTTAAATTTTGGCAAATTTTAGAAGTTGTTCTTGTTTGGGATGGGTTGCTTCTGAGATTGCTAAAAATGATTATCAATATGTTTGGCAGAAAAACGATTCTAAATGTGTTTGGTAGAAAAAGTTCTACGCGTTTTTTAGAGAACCATTGGTTAGGTGCTTATACAGGAAGAATTTTCAAGTGCTTCCTTAAAAAGCACTTGAATTTTTAACCCAAAAAGAAGAAAAACTGTTTTTAGTTGGAGCACTTTTAGCTAAAGTGTTTATGAGTGCAAGCATTTTCTACCGAAGCAATCCCGGCCCTGGCGAACGGGTCCAAGAAAGGGTTTATGAAGAAATTAGAGGTTTTCGATGCTACCTTAAGAGAACCAAAAGCTGCGAAATGGGAATACGAAACTAAGTGTGAAGAGTGGTGGTGTTTTTCAGACCGGGAACCATGGAAGCTTCGATCATAGGGCCGATTATTTGCATAATGAGCTCCCGGCTGTAAATTTCGATTCGGTATCTGATTGGAAGCCTTACAATGAATTTTACTCGTGGAGAATCTTTTGACGTCCAACTACGAGTACGTAAGTGAGCTTGTAGATGTGGAATGCAATCGAAGAAACGGTTGCAACCCTTCGGATGATGTCAAAGTTGAGACACCGTGGCTTAGATGATAGTACAACTATATGCATCATGAGCAGATAAATGTGCCTTGTGATGATGCTGAAAATATGACACCGATGACGGATCAAGAATTGCAGGGATGTTAGCAGAAACTAGGAAATTAAATGGCCATAATCGCAATAGTGTCATACCCAGTTATTCTTGCTTAGATTATTTACATGTGTAATGCAGTCCAAGATACTGCGATAATCCTTGGAATGACATCGGAATGCAGAAAGATCCCCTATATTGCAAGAACCTGGTGATGTATGGACGGATAGAAATCTTCGGTTTGGAACGCCAATCAGCATCTGCATCACAACATACTTTTCTTCTCCTTTACCAGGAGTTGAACATTCGTCACACTAACTTTCTTGCTTCCTCTCATCCCAGACCATTTTCCATGGTCCGGCTCTTGTGCCCAACCTGCAGTGCAATAGAATTTGTCAGGAAGAAGTTCTAATTGCGCAATGGCATGAGCTCATACAGAAATTAGGTTACCTCCAAATCCCAGCCATTGTGCGCAATGCCATGAAGAGAATCAGCACAGTCCGGACTCCAGAAAGGCCAAAAGACCGAGAAGCAACAAGTATGACTGTGGAAGAAATCAGTCCTACTAACTGTTACAACCAATCAAATGTCAAGTGTATAATATAAAACAATTTGCACAGTTTTATTTCAAATGGAAAAACTCAACGACAAATACAATATATTAAAACATAAACACTTAATGAAATTATATATAAAATCACAAATCACTGACTTGTTCCTTGAAGATAGAGGTTTGCAGAAGCAATCTCCTAAGACAGAAATTCGTCCCTACACCAGTGCAGCAGTTCAATGGACATCTATCTTGCAGGATACAACTATCTAATCCAAGTTCTTGCACTCGAACTCAGATTCTTGGCGAATTGGTTGTGGTGTTTCTCTGTGAAGTGTGAAGGATTCGATGGAAAATTATATGCTTGTTTCTGATCCGACAACCATATATAATGGCATAAATGAGCAGTTGAAACCGTTCATATTTATCTTTAAGAACGGTTACAACCGTTCATGTGATCGGTTTTATCCTTTCAGGAAAAAAAACTGAATGCAAAAATCAAAAACGTAAAAATGATACTTGGGTTT
>NW_025999728.1:5000-8790 GCF_019419815.1 Pyrus x bretschneideri | reverse complement strand
TCTTTCGGCTAGATTTGGGCTTTTGACTCGAGGAGAGAGAGGGAAGGGGGATAGAAGGGTTGACGGGTTAGAGGGAGATTTTCGTCGGGGGAGAGGATTTTCAGCAGGGACGTGCGGGTGGGTGTCCTGTGGCTGATGCATCGGTCAGAGGGTTGTTGGGGGAGGGGGGGGATGAGAGGAGGGGGACAGAGGGACTGATAGATTGGAGGGAGATGAGAGCTACGAGTTTCGACTGAGTGAGAGAGATTTAGCTACGTCAGGACCTATGGGATTTTCTCCGATTTTAGAGAGAGAGAGAGAGAGTGGAGAAAGCATGGCTGTGTGCATTTTTTGGGGTTAATGGGTTACCGCACATGATCAGTGAGAAGAGAATGACAGAGAGAGGTATGGGAGGGGTATGGGTTTTCAGTTTTTTTCGTCTCATTCAACAGGTAATGCACTGTTTTAAATTCATTGTTTAGAACTTATTGTTTGATTTACAAAATTACCACCGCCTCTTCATTCATCATTCGGTGAGGGTTTAGGGGATGTGAGTGTAAGGAGCAACGGTTATGGCGGGCGGCTAATCGCGATTATTTACCTATAACCGTTTATGTTTATATCTGCATAACCATTTACCCATTGGCTAATTGCATAAACGGTTATATCCATATCCATAAACGTTTATAAACGGTTAACTATACTCATAACCGTGCATCTATTTAACCATAACCGTTTACCCATTTAATTATAACCATCTTATTTATTCTTTTTTTACCCAACTTTTTAAACCGGTATACATGTTTTTTTTAACAACTTAAAAATTACAAAAAAGATAATTTTAGTTTTCTGACAATTAAATACCATTATAAGTACATTTTAGTATATATTTTCTTATTTTAATCATTTAAGTCTTCGTACCATTTCAATAATTGAGATAATAATATTGTCAGAATCTCTTCCTTTCCTCTTTTTTTAGGTGTTTGTTTATCCGATTATTGTACGGATGGCTGGATCTCTTGCTAGCTTTTGTCTCTGTTTTTTTGTTTTTTTTTTTGTTAATTTAGGGACTAGATGTTTAATTTTGAACTAATTTTGTGTGAGGTTGACTGGGTAGGAGTTCGTATGCTGAAATCTTTCTAAGAAAGCTAAGGAAGAGATCTCCAACATCGCTCAGGATCTCTCTGTGTGGAATTCTACCACCCTGCTAATTTCCACACTCTCTGTCTCTTTGTTGCATGCATTGTTCTTGATCTTGATCATATTGTTTTCTTTTGTTGGAATTAATCATGCTGCTTAATAGGGAAGACCCATCCCATTTGATCACTTCCCCAATTTAATAATTTTTCTTAAAGTAGAAAGCTAACATGTTATATATGTACATAGTACTTAATTAGGTTTCGTTTTAGGATTGATTTTGTGGGTTTAGGATCTTGATTGGTTAATGTCCTGCTTGGTCACTGAGAATTTGAAATTTTCAATTTTTTCAAAGCTTTGAATTGGAAAGGAAAATTCTTCTGATGTTTAATTGAAATAAGTATTTCAAAGATTGCATATTTTTTGGAATTTTCAGTCATCGAAGCTCAAGAGGCTATGCCACTGGTATTTCACATGGCAATTTGGTTTCTTACATTGATTCCTTTTTGTTGATATATGTAATTTGGTTTTGTAGGTCAAGGTTTGTCAGCAAGAAAATTAAGCTGCAAATTCATTTGAGGTACGAATGCTTCCACTTATTTAGGGTGTTGAATTCACCCTTGGTTTTAGTGTATTATGGTTTTGAATGTCATTTTGTGTAATGTAATATTGATTTAATTGTAATTTTGTGCATTTGAAGTGATTATTTGGGTTTTGAGAAGTGAGGGAAAGATTTGGCAGGTTTTGTGCAGAATAGCAAGAATTAAGGAGGAGTTTCAAAATGGAAGGATTAATAGGGAGGGTGGGAAGTTAATGGGAGGAAAGAAGAAGGATAATGTGTCAGTTAAAGAAAGCTTTTATTATTTGTTTGAAATTAGATGTTTCATTAGCGGCTGGTTTGCAAAACCATTTATATTGAAAATTTCCAAAAGCAGTATTTCCTTGCAGCTTGAGGTTTCATGGATACCATCATCGCTATCATAATGTATGCATTGATACGTTTTATAGTTCCTAAGGAAGGCTTTGAAATCAAATTTTTTTCATACTTTAGACTATTGATTAATTGATACAGAGTGAAGTTTTGACTTTTTTTTTTTTTTTTTTTTAACGGTGTCTGTCTTCTTGCCCATAAAAGAGAACTGAGAATGTGTTTTTCTCTGTTATTCTGTATTAGTTTTACATTCTAGGTTGACTCAACTAATATGGTTTCTTCTGAGTTAAATTTTTAAACTCTTCAACTATTTTTGTTTTAAACAGTTTCTGTCTTTTTGTCTGCAAAAGAGAATTGAGAATGTGTTTTTCTCTGTTATTCTGTATTAATTTTACATTCTAGGTTATTTAACTAATATCGTTTCTTCTGAATTAAAATTTTAAACTGTTAATTTAAATTTTTAGAGTTTTTTTTCTCATATTGGTTATCTCTGTTGTTGTTTTGGGTGGTTTTTTTAATGATCTTTGTGCGATGTTTTTGTGTGTGGGATACTTAAATTAGTGTTTTGTATTTTTATTTTGATCCCAGTTGCTATAAACTGAATTTTTTGTTGTTGTAAATGTATATGTATAATATCACTGTTTGGAGCGACTCCAATTCATTTTAAATTTTGTTAAATTCATTGATTATCAGATGGCATAGTTTGTGATATGCTGTATATGATTTGAGTGATTTTATTAATTATAATTTTTCATGATCACAGTAAGGACTTGGATCACTCTGGTTGTCTCAAATCATTGCAATGTCCTTAGAGAGCATGATGGGGGTCTCCCCCTCGGTTATTTTAGTTTGTTTGATTTGGATTTTGAGTGTTATATGTTTTGTTTTGTTCCTGAGAAAGTCTAGGAAAATGGGGGTGTAAGGGTGTAAATTTAAAGTATGGATAAGGCGTTTACATTTTTAGGGTCTTTAACTATGGATAAAAAAGGGTTGATCACGTTAGAGGGGAATTTCAAGTTCACTTACTACTATGACAAGATGATTAATAAGCTTGTTTACCATGGAGTGAGTTGAATCCATTTTTGTTAAATTTATTGATTATCAAATGGTGTACTTTGTGACATACTGTGATATGATTTGAGCTATTTTATTAATTTTAGTTTTTCATTATCATAGTGGGAAGTTGGATCAGTCTGGTTGTGTCTAATTGTTCTACTGTTCTCCGAGAACACAAGGTTGGTCTCCCTCTTTATTGCAAGAAATTGGGGGATGAATTTGGTTTCAGGGGAATGTTATCCTTCTTTATTCTTATGCAACACAGAAAAAAAAAAAATGCATTGGGTGCAAGTATGTGTTTATTTTTGTAGTGTGAAAGTCAGTTGTGTTTTTGTTGCTGCAGTCGGGTTGTACTTACTCTTGTTTTACCTCTGGCATTGGTCTTCAATTCACCATTAAATGCAGAAGAGGAAGTCCACCTTGCCATATGATTTTACTTGACATGTTCAATTGACTGTGTAGATCTAATTCCATTGGCGGATTATTATTTGTCCTTAATTAGAATGCATCAGTAAACATTGTTTTTTTCACCGCCAAGTACGATTACTGAAAACATAAGAGAATTTGTTTACTTTTTGATCAACATGTTGAATAAGAAGAGTATCCAAGATAACTCTAATGATCCCAAGAAGAAGAAAATAGAGCACACTCTTAAAGAAAGCTCACAAAACAAACTAATTAGCAAAG
>NW_025999727.1:0-8819 GCF_019419815.1 Pyrus x bretschneideri | reverse complement strand
GACACACCCCAACCCAGAAAATCCACTTGGACCCTGAATCGAGCTGTGCTGGCCGACACCTGGAAGGTGACGAAGCCATAAAATGTGATAGTGTATAAAAAGTGAATGAATTTGATTCCAAAAGTGTCTAAATACCAGAGTGCGCTACGAGTGGGAGCGAACCCATTTCACGCGCGATGTCAGAGCATAAGTAAGGTACAGTAATGTGAGTAAGAATCATACCCTCAAAAATATCCATCAATACTAAGATTCGCCACAGATTCTTGTCGATACAAACTCAGCAGCTAAAACCTGGAGGGCACCAAACAGAAGGTGTGAGTAAGCAATAAAATCAAGCTTCCCAAAGTTACTACCTCTCTAAAAGTAATGCCCCTAAATGTAAAACCCGTATCGTTTTCCATAAGACAGTACAACATATATACATATATCCAAACCATACTCGGAAATGACCAAAAACACGGTTTGCCATCAAATCCACCATACATTAATAAGTAGGCCAAATGAACAAAATCAATACAAAGTGATATATCAGTCAGAGTCATCTAAAATGACATGTACAACTTAACCGTATCTCGTCAATCATGGCTAGTATATAAGTCGGAGTCACCTATAGTGACCTGTACGACTTATCCACATCTCATCAATCCTGGCTAGCATATAAGTCGGAGTCACCTATAGTGACATGTACGACTTATCTACATCTCGTCAATCCTGGCTAGCATATAAGTCGGAGTCACCTATAGTGATCTGTACGACTTATCCATATCTCGTCAATCCTGGCTAGCATGTAAGTCGGAGTCACCTATAGTGACCTGTACGACTTATCCATATCTCGTCAATCCTGGCTAGCATGTAGCTCAATAAGTATACCTGCATACGAGTCGGAACCACCGAAAGTGGTCTGTACGACAGGACTGGGTGTAAATAAATACGCTCGAGTGCTACGATCACGTGAAGACTGGGCGAATAATCGCGGGTCACCTACGAGTCGGAACCACCTAAAGTGGTCTGTACAACAGGACTGTGCACCTACCTTGGATCCAAGGTGAGCGTAAGGTGCGGGAGGTGAACATCACGTGAAGAACTGTGCCCTGGCCACTGGTGGGAGCACTAACACTGGGGTGCAGGTTTATGAGCTTTCAATGCATCTCAATATAACATGTGCAACTCATGGCAACCAGTACGACAATATCGAAGTTGCCTAACTCATAACTGTAGTCGTACTATAACGCAATCGATTCAACTAGTACCATAAACTCACCTGAACTTACCTGGGTGTCCTGAGTTCACCTTTGCACTTGAAAGCATTCCCAATAATTATATGCAAGTAATATACATATGGATATATCATGATGCAATCTACTACTCAACCATGTCGTAGCATTTTCAATTATAAACAATATGGTATGAAGTGTACAATCAATAACGCCCTATTCCCAAACTACTTATTTTCAAGGATAATTATCCATGACAACCCAATTAACTCTAATTTAACTAACTAATTCACAAAACTAAAACTTGTCTTTACCAATTTTCTTCGCATTTCTTAATTTCCCAAGCAAGGCTTTTGTCTCAAATATTTTATGGCTGCATCTAACGTCTCGTTAGACTGCCTACGTACCCTAAACAGGGATCAAGCCATTCGTAGTTCACATAGTACTTCAAGCATTCACAATAATTATACGAAGGTAATGTACCTAATCAATTTAAAAGTGTCGATAGAACTCTCAATAATATGGACAACAAAAAGGAATAGATCTACTCACCTGGAGTCCACGCTATACTTCTCTAGCACGCGCATCGAGGCTTCCTGAATGATCGGTCCCTGTGGCCAATTATCAAATCACATCTCAGAACTCTTATCTGAAGAATATGCAATTCACATAAAACACAACCTCAACGACATTCTAAAATAGGTTGAGACCTATTGACCACAAGTCAACCGTCGATCAAAGATCGACGGTAGGGTTTACAACCCTGTATAACTTGACCCAGAAGATCCGCATATCAGATTTCCAATCCGTAACTCCCAACGATCCACAATATGTTTCTAGAATAACATATTAAAATTTCATTACGATCCAACGGTCAGATCTCCACCAATTGCCTAAAACAAGTGGTCGTGAACATTTATTTTACTAACTTACAAATCCAATTCAGGAATATCCGTAAGTCGGATTCCCGATCCGTAAATTCTTATGATCTTTGAATATTACGTATTATAATGTATCCAATTTTGGTGACGATCCAACGGTCGGATCATCGATTCACATTTTTATCAAGTAACGTATCGTAACGAATTTAGGTTCCAACTATCAACCTACGTCATTCAAATGACAAAACTGAATTCAAAACATTTGACATAGCCTAAAAATAGCATTGGCGGCTCACTGGCCACGCGCCGCCGCTGGTGGCGGTCGGCAGCCCCGACTCGCCGGAAAATCCAACTATTTCCAAAAATTCTCAAACTTCACAGAAATGAAGATCTCAGTGAGTGGAACAACTTTCATACCTGCCACGAAGTCCAAAAATGGACGGAAGATGGTCAATTTTGCCCACGAAGCCGGCGGGTGCCCAAAACTTCCCGACGTCGATTCGTCGTCCACGGTGGTCCAACGGGGTCAAGGTTGGTTGGGTTTTGCTCCTGGGATGATGGGCTACAAAGCCCAAGTGGTGGCATCGGCCATTGCTTTGCCGATTTTCCGGAAAATCGAAAAGGGTGGCCGGAGCACCATTGATTTTCGTCAACTTTCGTTGCCTCAAACCGCCTCATACCATGGTTAATCAAGGTGGTTCTTGGGTGCGTTTTGTAGAGGGGAATGAGAGCTTCAAGATGGTGGTGACGGCATCGAAAAACTCCATCGGAGTTGGCCGGATCGGCCTCGGAAAATGGGCACCCGCGGTGGTGCGGGTGGACGAAACCCACTTCCCTCTTTTTTTTTTTTTTTTTTTTTTTTTTTTTTCTCTCTTTTCTTTCTTCCAATTCTGATTGGGCCTTTCCCCACAAGGGGGAATTTAATTTAAATAAACGTTAAACCTTGAATAACCAATTTCGAACGTCCGTAACTATACCGTTATAATCCGGACTCGCAAACAACTTTCGCGATACGTTCGTACCAATAAGTACTACGAGGATATGCTAAAAGAATAAGTCACACATCTCTCGAGTCGATGGTCAACGGAAGTCAAAGTCCTTGCCTCTAGGGCAATTTTGTAAATTCACGCTTTTAAAATAAAATAAAAACGTAAAATTTGGAACGGGTTGTCACAGATACTCTATGACATGATTAAGAATCTTTGGCCAAAGTATGGGTATGATTTACGAAGTATGTTCCAAATCACTTTCAAGGTAATCATATAGACAAAAAAATCACATTGGATAATAGACATGAATAAACTAACAACCAAACAGTGTGATCAAGAGTATTGGTTTGAAGAAAGACTGTATTGCAATGTAATCACATACTTAATAAGTTCTCCAACCTTTTCTACTTAGCTTGGGTAGCCATGACATACTGCTAGGCATCACTCATGGTTTATGAAAGCTCTTATGAGTAATAATCACCAAGGGAGAATTGAAAGCAACTTTCAATTCACAATCCATTAGTAAGTGTGGATGCAAATTTCTTCCTCCTTGTTCTTGGAAAAAATTGCACCTACAAAACAAACAACACCTTAGGTCAAGGCCAAGAGGCTCACGTGCCCACGATGAATGGAGGGGGGCTTTGGCCGAAGAACCTCCGATGCCAAAATTAGAATTTTGAGGGAAAAGTGTTTGGAGAATTTAGAGAATTTAGCAAGAGTGTAGAACTTAGGTTTTGGAGAAAATGAGGGTGTTTATATAGGGGTGTGGCCGGCCCCTTTGGGAGGAGGAGGACTGGCCACTTGAATGATTTTTTGGGTGAGATTCATGATTTGTTAGCTAATTAATAATTAATTAGGTAATAAATCAATTAATTAGCTAATTAATATAATTAGAAAGGAATGCTTTGGGGGTTACCTTGTGGAGAAGATTTGATGAGGATGGATGAAATATGTTTTGAATAAATACCTATTTTGGGCACTTTTGACTTGATTGAGGGATGATTGCCCACTGCTTGCGCGTAGAAATCCCGGTGTGTCTTGAGAGTAATCTTGTCTTTTTCACCCAAAAATCAACATGTCGCCTCCATATTTTTCTTGATTATTTTTGGCTTCACAGTAAGAGTTCTAATCACTACTGCCTCGCAAACTAGAACGTAATGGATTGTGCATCGTATAAGGTAATGATTGATGGATATAATGGAGTTGAGTAAGGACAGTTAATTGGTTTAATTGTTTTATTGCTAGAATTATTTAATATGTTAATTAATCAAATGAATAAGTTCATTTTACACCTTGAGTTAGTGTTGGGCCTCAAAGCCCAATAGGATGTGAATAGTCAAACTCATTAACTTAAGTTGTGTGACAACTTAAAACACATTGGGCCTTAATCATCCTTGGTGTCAAAAGCGAGAAGTCTATGGAATCCAACTCAAGGAGATGGATGAAGGCCCTCGCTTAAGGTGATTATCCTTTGCAAGGAAAAGATGAACTTCAAAGGTATAACAAATCTTAACTCTCTTTGTGAATTTGAGTTGAGTCTTTGGTTCACAACTGCTAGGGTTTATATTTCTTGGTCCAAATTTTGTTTTTTAGTGCATACAAGCATCCTTCCACCATTTAATTGTTACATGCATGCATATATGTTGCTCCATGAACTTAACATATTCAAAGTTTTCCTTCAACTAGTTCATTAATTAGTAGTGTTTGCGTGGTATATCGTTAACAATTAAGTATAGAATTTCTTAAGACTATTTTTAGGTGAGGGACTTTTAATTTTCAAGGAATTGAGTCCAAATTAAGACTTATTTTAACTACGCCCACTAGAACTCGATTTTCATCTCACTTTACCTCCTACAACTCAAAAGTAGCCACTTTACTCTATGAAACTAAAAATCGTTCTACTTTGACTTGTGGATTCTCTCTTCTCCCTGAAAATCAAAAAGTCACCCCCTGAAACATAAATGGGGCCCACAATCCAATAAGACTATGCCACATGTATTAATGGATCTGATAATAAAGTTCCACTATGCGTTAACATTAAAGCTTATTTTTAGCTACACCCCCGAAACTCGAGTTTGATTCTACGTTGCCCCATAACCCAAAAATCATTCTACTTTGACTTGTGAACTATCTTTTCTCCCTGAAATTCAAAAGTCGCCCCCTGGAACATATCATGTGCCATGAATTTGATTATAAATCTCCACCACTTTTTTTTTTTTCCAAAAATTTGGGACATTTCTGTGTAAGCTTTGCTCGACAAATTGGTTATTTTGCCTGACAAATTTAGCAGTTTATAATACACGTGTAACATTCTTTAAACATTTGCCTTACGAATTGGTTCGTTGGGAAAAGATCTGATATTTTATAACAGGCAGAGATCCTTCTTCTTCTTCTTCCTCGCGCTGTTTCTCAATTTTCACTTCACCCTCTCTATCACCATCTCTCTCTCACTCTCGAGCTCGAATGAAGGTATGTTATCCCTCACTTTTTTTTTTTTTTTTTAATTTGTGAATTTTTATATTACATGTGTGAATTTGACTTATATATGACAACAGATGTGTGAATGGGTGTGGGTGGGGGTGGGGGTGGGGGGGACGGTGTGGGGAGGGACGAGGCTGGGAGCGTACGGGAAGTTTTAGGAATTGTTTTGTAATTTTGTATGAATTTTATGAAATATCGTCATTTTAGAAAATTTTAATTCCTAGAAATATTAGAAATGTTAACAAGCTGTCGAAAAACTAGAAATTTTTAGGAAATATTGGATATATTGGAAATAATAGAGGAATTTTAGGAATTATTTATTTTTTAGGAATCTTATAAATTTTAGAAATTTTATATGAATTTGCTAAATTAGTGTTTCTTTATTGTGATTATTTTTTCTATTTTCTAGGAATCTTATAAATTTTAGAAATTTATATGAATTTTCTAAATTAGTGTATCTTTATTGTGAAATTTTTTTTTTTTTCACAAATGTCATTGTGGTTCATCACCAATGGCATCTGCTCTTCGTTTGGGTCAGAATGAACCGGCAACAGAGATGAGGGATATTCCATTGGCGATGACCAAAGGTACCCAGGCAACCATCATCGAGTCGGCTTCTGAGTCCACTCCATCAGCTTCATCGGTCTAGGAGCTCGATTTACCCGTTGTATTCAAAACCAAAAATGGCCTAGTGCTTTGCCAGCCCCAGCACCTGTGGTGACGTCATTAAAGTCGATGCCCATTCGGTGCCATGCCCCCGAAGGAGGCACAGAACTCCCAGCCAGGGGTGGGAAGAAGGTGAAAGTGCAGGGAATTTGTAAAGGCTTGTCCTCGAACCGAATCACCAGCATAATGCAAGCCAAAGTCGTAGTCGTTTACGACCAAAGACATCGACGAGCGCAAAGTCAATAGCTTGTTGACTCATGACACAAGAGCCGTCATCTGCACAAAGTGACTTATGCTCACCCCTACATGGAGGAAGTTGGCGCCTTAGGTGCAGTAGGCGATGAAGAAAGAGATCTTGGTTAGTGTGCTTTTTTGTTCAATTTATTATTTTTACTAATTTTACTTATTTAGTGTATTTTTAAATTAATACACTTGTTTTGTCTGTTTCAGGTAAACTTTTAGATCGATTTGGAAGTGTCGGGTATTGTTCAAGTTAGGTGTGAACTGAGCGATACAAGGAGTGAAAGTACGAGCTGTACATGTACTATCAGACTTGTGCATCTCCACCGAATGTTATGATTAATCCACCCCATGAGTTTATGGAAAGGATAGACAAGTGGCACTAACTCCCAATGATTTTCATAGCCCATAATTTTTTGTATGTTTTTAAAATTTTATTTCAATTTTTTGTTTTTTAATTTAATTTCTTTTGAATTTAATTAAATTTTTTATTCATAATGAAAATCGACGGCAAATAAGGGTAATCCAACACTCTGGTTCTCGACCCTTTACTTTCCAGAAGTCGACACCTGGGGTATACACATGTCGATTATGGCAACCAGGTGGCTGACAACATTTATTTAAGTATTTTGTTCAAAATTTTAATTTCAAAATTACATTACACTTACAAATTTTAAAATAATATCGATAAATTTAATTGGTTTTTTTTTTTTGTAGGGTTCTATGTCACGAAGAAAAACGAGTACCTCACCAACTTCTGCTAGCAGCAACCGAACATGCTACTAGAGCAGCTAACACTTCATCTGGATGTGTCTCCACAGTTGTTGATAGACTAGGTTGGACGACCAAAAAGCCGAGAGCTCCGCGACCTAGGAGTAGGTTGGGTTCAAGACTTTGGGGGTTCTTCTTCATCTAGTTGTCAGCCTCCAAGTGGGACATCTTCTAGACTACAGTAGGTGGAGATGGAGTTAGATACCATGTGTCAGCGAGAAAAAGCTTGGGAAGAAGCTGCGTGCCAACGGGAGTAGAAGCTTCGGCGGTACATTGTTGGGGTGGTGTATGCAATGGTAAAAGTTCGGTTTGTTGTCCCAAGTTAATCAATGCATTTTGCACGCGAAGAAAGTTTTCATCGGGTAAACATTATTTGCCCGACAAAATTTGAATAGTAATCGGGCAAACATTCGTACGACGACCTTTGCACAACTAAAAGTTAGTTGTGGAGCAACATTTGTACAACATTTGGGCAAACATTCAGGGGAATGTGTATGGAGCAACATTCTAAATGTTAGGATATATCGCACTTACTTATCATACTTGTGTTGTACGAGGATCAAGATGAGACATTGGGGAAACATCCATGCTAATTCGCCCCATTCTTCAGAAATGTTAACATTCTTATCTCCCCCTCATGGTAGAAAAATTGTCTCATCAAAGTGACAATTCTCAAAACATAAGTGGCAAAATGATTGTTTGATTATTTAGAGTTATAAGAATAAACTATGTCTTTGCATGTTATTTAAGAAGTATTCCAAACTTGCTAGAGTTGCAGTCTACTTCGACAAAATAAATCTTACTAAGACTCTAGAAGGAGAGCTAAGTCATCATTTTCACACACTCGGAGAGAAAATTATATAATAAAAAACTGAACACTGAGTGAATAAATCATACAACATTCTAATCACATGATAAAAAAGAGTCATGTTTCTCTTTTGGAACCTGTAATCATACAAAACCGCACAAAACAGAAATAAAAAAATAAAAAAATAAAAGATAAAAAACTAAACACTGAGTGAATAAATCATCAACGTAACTTTTATAGTATTAGGATGAACTACGTTAATTTGTTGATATAAGTTATTTGTCTTCTTGGTTGTATTAATGTTGTTCTAATCTGAACATATTTTACAAACTGAAGTGCTAAATGTGGTTAACTGCATTATTGGTAGCGATCTAATTCCCTTCCAAGTCACGAGGAAAAGTAAATTTGAATAGTACAGTTATTAAGAGCTACACAAAACAGTTATCTCTACTAATTAACAAAACACTCATTATCAACCAAAACTTTATAAAATTATCAGTTTAACCTTCCAATTAAAACAGAACATGAATAAGAAATATGGCGCAGAAATGTAATTTCATACAACCAAATTTTGCTGTTTTTTATCAAAACTTCACCTACATGTAATCATAACATATTCCTAATTAAAAAATAAAAAAAATAAAAACTTCCCACTTTCACATTCTCTATCATTCTCTATCACTCTCCTCCTCTCTCCTTCTATTTCAAAAACAAAAATAAAAAATTTCTCACACACTTTGTGTGTGTCCATATGCTAGTATTATATGAG
>NW_025999726.1:0-8825 GCF_019419815.1 Pyrus x bretschneideri | reverse complement strand
CTAATCAAATTCTACCTAAATTGGACCTGGATCAAATTGCCCCAAAAAAAAAAAAAAACCTGGATCATTGGTATGACGTTTGCCCATTTGTGATTGTGAAAGAGGAAGAATTATTAAGTAGCGGAGTGCAACCACATCAGCACATGATACTTCCCCTTAAAATTTGACACATCTTCCATTATTATACCGCTGAACTTAAAAGCTTATAAAAACTAAAATTTAAAAGAAAATAAAAATTGAAGAAAGAGAAAACCCCATAACCACCTCCCACCTCCCTCCCTGATGATTCCCAGCCCCCCTCCTTAGCCTTCATAGCTTCATCCCTGCTATGATGTTGCCACCCAGTTTCTTCTCCACCGGCTTCGAATCCACTTTCCGCCCAACCTATGCGATCACAAGCCCATCGGTGCCCGTTTCTTCTCCGCCGGATCCACTAACGGCAAGGTGAATGAGAATCATGAGACCACAGAGTACCGCTCCCCCATAGACTCCGACGGTTACGGGACTCACACAGCTTCAATTACTGTCGAACGGTATTTCTTCCGGCGTCTACTCTCTCGTACGCCAAGGGAGTCGCCACCAGCAAGGCTTCCAAGGCCCTGCTCACTGCGTAAAATCTTTACAATTTTGGGTAACTCCTTGTATGAAATTGTATAGAAAGATGATGTATCAGCTTACAATTGCATCAAAATTTAAGAATGCAAATTATAATTTATTTTATAATTTAAATTTTTAGTTTTGCATGCTAGCAGAATACCCGTGACAAGGTAAGCTATCACTCGCAACTGGCTCGGGGCCCTTTTAATATCTGCAAGATTTCTTCTTCCGCCAACTCAATATTAGCCAATAGCTGTTGTCAACTTTGGAAAGCTCCAATAGCTGCATAATTTCTTTTCTTGCTTCATCACGCGCTGTCGATGATCAACGAATGAAAAAAAATATAAAAAATAAAAACTAGCTAATTGTTGGAATCCCACATCATAGGTGCGGGGGTTCAAAAAAAATAATAAGACTTAAATATGATTACTCCACTTTAACTAATATCGAGATTTTTTGTGATAAAATTTCACATCTAACAGATTACATAAATTTTATTAGTGTTGTTAGAATGGACTCCACGGGCCCGCAGATCCAAAAATCTAACACTAATTAACTATTGTAAATTGTGAGATGTGCAAATTAAAGGATTATTAATTTGTTTATTTTCAAGCCTTTCAACAAATAGCTCTAGTTCTTCAAATATGTCGTATACGTCTGTTTGGGCCCAAAATATTGGGATTGGGCCGAGCAGCAAGACGGGCTCGGCCCAAGGTAATGACATGCGATGGGCCAAATAATGAAACCCGGACCAGCTGGCAGGGTCGTCGAGATCCTATCTTAAAAGTAGTCCAGATAAGTGAGGAAAGGTCGAGGAAATCCTGGTGCAATCAGGATTCTCGACCAGCAAGGGATAAAGCCTCAAAAGGAGGAGAATTCAGAATCCCAGTAGGACTAGGGTTGTTCGAGTTAAAGGTGAAATGGGATAAGGACTCCCAATCCAGATCAGAATGGGATTCAAGGAGCGAGGTGCTATAAATACAAGAAATTACGCAATGGAAAGGCCCCTTCAACATCAGCATACAATTGCCCTGCGCAAATTCTCTCAAACACTTTGAGATTTTTTCCTTTTCTTTTCCCGCCGACACACCTTCAGTTTGGACAAACAGCACTGTGGAAGCAACCGGTGAGCACCTTCAGTTTGGATAAACAGCACTGCTGCCGCAGAATCAGCCGACCGAGACACACCTTCAGTTTGGATAAACAGCACTGCGTCGAGGTCGACCGATTATCTATCTAAGTCTCGGCCGAGGAAGGTTTTCGAACCTTTGTTGGTAGAGGTCATCTTACTAAGCCATTTCGGCATAGTTGGGTGTTACGAATTGCTCTGCTCGGCGCATTGGAGGCCGAGCGAGTTTATGATTGGATACTCACAAATAAGTTTCAGGGTTCGGCATTCCGACGGCCGAACTACGTTTACCATCAAGACATACATCACATTCGAATACCTGTGCCCGTATAGTTTGGTCTCAATTCGGCGTGCTTATACCCTTACGAATATAATCACAGTGGCTGAATCAGGCTTCGACGAGTTGTGAACTCCGTAGAATTAGTAGCCTTGTCTTCAGGCTATAGAATCCAGAGACCGAGAGCGTTCCTTCCTCGGTCGCAATCGCAAGATACAGAAGTCAACAGCGCGCTCAACGCGACCACATCAAATTCTACTCCTCGGCCTAGCTCGGCCGACGAGTTGGCACGCCCTGCATTCAACCGAAGGACATTAGTTAGCTCATTAGTTATTCGGCCTGCGCGCCACGTAGGTTCTGTAATTTTTGTAGTCAACATTTTGGCACGCCCAGTGGGACCATTGTGCTAAACCTTCGGAGTTCATGACCGTAGAAACACGGTCTACCAAGAAGAAAACAAACATGGGAAAGTCAACAGTTGACTTACCAGTGCAAGGCCTTGGGCAGGATTCGCACCCAGCAAAAAATCCGGTCATTGCTTTGCCACCCGAGGCTACAAGTGTGACCCGCCGAGAGAATGAGATCTGTCTCGGTGGGCAACCTCACAACGCGGCTATCCCGAATCAAACGACGCCCATATTCGTGGAGGGGATAGTGGAAGACTGCGACGACGATGGTGGAGAAGGCTCTGATCCACCAACTAGGTCGTTTCTTCGGAGACGACTCGATGAGCAGTATCGACAGGTCGAGCAGTCGATTGGTCAAAAGATGAATGATTTGCTAGAGGCAATACGAAGTAACAACGATACACAGACCAGAATGCTTGAAATATTAGTTAGTAAAGCCTTCGAAGATGGCCAGGTCGGCCAACCTCGACAGCTCTCGACGAACGTGCCCATACCTGCCGATAGAGCGTCCGCTCGACCGCAACCAGTCACCTTAGAAAGAGGATCAGGACATAGATCCGAGGGACCAAGCCAGGGAGAAGAAGCCGCCTCCGTGAACATGACCGAAGTCCAGAGAATGATTGATTCGGCCTTGAAGAAAGGGCCGAAGTTTCCAAAATTCATTCATCCTTACCCGGCTTACGTAGAAAGGTTTGAATACCCACGGGGATTTAAGATCCCTGATTTCAGCCTCTTCGCCGGGGAGTCGTCTTTGTCCTCATTAGAACATGTGGCTCGGTTCACGGCGCAGTGTGGAGACGTTAATAGCGATTTCTACAAACTACGTCTGTTTAACTTTTCATTGACAGGCTCCGCTTTCGCCTGGTACATTAATCTTCCACCCAATTCTGTGCAGAGTTGGGAGGAGTTGGTCGAAAAATTCCATGAACAATTCTATCGGCCTGGGATGGAGATGTCAGTGTCATCCTTGGCCAGGATGGCTCAAGCATCCGACGAATCGCCAATGGAGTACTTAACAAGGTTCAAGTCGGCCAGGAATTGGTGCCGAGTACCACTCCCCGAAGTGGAATTCGTCAGGATTGCTCTCAACGGATTAGACGTGGAGTACAAAAAGAAGTTCCTGGGGGCAAACATTCGCGATATGTACGAACTTGCTCAACATGTCGAACAGTATGATTACCTGCTCCGAGAAGAGAAGGTCTCAAAATCACCATCCCGGGGAACGTTGTATAAAAACCCCACGGTCAGCTATGCATCGGCCGAAAGCGGGGACCCTCAGTACGTTAGTGTGGATGCGGCCGAGATAGTAATAGATAAACCATACGTCTGCAAGGCTCTGGCTCAAGTACACGGCAAAGACACCAAAGCCCATTCGGCCGCCGAGGACATAAGTAAATCTTCAAAAGTATACACTTTCGACATCACCAAGGCCGATGCAATTTTCGATCAATTATTGGCGGCAAAGATCATCAAGCTTCGGCCGGGACATATTATCCCTAAGGCCGATGAATTGAAAGGAAAGATATACTGCAAGTACCATAATTCTAATAAGCATGCAACAAATAATTGTGTCGTGTTCCGGGATACAATCCAAAGTTGGATCGAAAAAGGAAAATTGAAATTCCCGGAAAAGCAGATGGCGGTCGACGTCAATCCCTTCCCTTCAACAACAATTGGTATGGTGGATGCTCATCTTCCTAAAAACAAAGGGAAGGCCGAATACGTTCCGGTGCAGCATATCCGTAAACAGAATGGTCGAACAAGGCTGAAGCTTGATATATTTTCAAATGCACCACCCACGGAACAATCGAGGCCCCTCGCCGATGAGCCTATGATGGGGTCGAGTTCCGACGAAATTCATGAGTCAAAGGTTTTATGTGACCATTGTAAAACATCGATTGAACCTGGGAAGAAGACATTTTCAACAACACCCACGGCCCTTACCACAGCACCAAAGGAAGTTGGTCCGCGACGTCAAGTGTTCGATCGACTCGGCTTACAAGTACGGCCGAAAGACCAGGCCTCAGTCAGGCGGCGCCTTGATTTCGACGCGCCTTTCTATAATGAGGATTACTACTCGCACAATACTAACAGTTCCAGCTCGTCAGCCGATCGCAAAACCTTCAAACCACCCCGAACATCGGATCAACGCTGGTACAGTTACAACTCCCCGACTGGTTTATATACAGCACTGTCTAAATCCCAAAAACGTCGCCGTCAACGGATTGATTGCATGGCTCGACGACGAGGAGCACAGGCCAGCACTACCAACCAGTGGCAACCAAAGAAGGCCGCGGAAAGCATCAGTGAACGGCCAACCCCGACTATCATGACCGAATTGGCCGAAGGGAAGCAAGTAGCTGCTGCCGGTTTTGAAACCACCATTGAGGATGCTGAGAAACGTATCAAAATCCTGCTTCGGCCTGGGGAAACTAGAGCTCGGCTAGAACACTTCACGCAAGAAGCCAAAAGGAAGATTTCCTCATCACCACCGCGCGAACCGTTTATCAAAGTACGGCGCAACTTACATCCCCCATTCCTCGGTGAATCCTTGGAATACATGAGAGAGTTTCACAAGAAATACTCCGCCAATGACTTGTACGGACTACCCAAGGAGTGTCAGGAAGCCCTCGACCTAGCTCTCACTTGCCCTGATGCCGAGCAAATCATTCAGAAAACCTCCGACCCAGCAATTAAGGCAAGGTTCCAGCATATACGGGAAGCTCGGGTACTTGGTTTTGATGTTGATCCTTATACAGATATCGACACCGCCGAATTACCTTTCTCGCTCGATGACCTTCAGCATTTGCGTTATCATTTCGAAGTTTTCTCGGCGGTATCACTCTTCGGCCTCACGGCCGACGAAGAAAAACGAATAGCAAGGTTGGATACATATCTCGACACTAGGAACGCCCGCATTGCCTATGAAGAACGGGCCCGTATAACAAAGGACCAACATAAATCTTCAACAGTCAACATGGTCGAGGAAAATAGCCACACCACATTCGACTCGGTTCCCATGTCTCGGGTACCGGCTCTTACCGAGGCACTTGAAAGCTTGATCGAGGATGTTCCGCCGACTGATACTGTGGCTAGTTCGGCAGAAGACGACGACCACGATCCAATGGGCCCTTCGGTTCTCGAACAAATGGAGATCAGTATGGTCCACGTGTTACCAGCCGAATTCCAACCAAGTACACCCCAGTCGAATTTCTTGGACGGGGATGTGGTCGCCGAGGAGGCAACACAAGTCGATTTCATCGCAAACGATGACGACCGAGAGACCCGAAGCACGGACAACCTTAAGGCGGCATTGGCCGAGCTATTTCCTCGTTCCCCTTCGGTTAATCTCCAACACCTGAAGCCGTTGTACATCACGGCTCACATCGAAGGATTCCCCATTTCCAAAGTGTTTGTCGACTGTGGGGCCACAGTCAACATTATGCCAATATCTGTCATGAAGGCTTTGCGCCGTTCTGATAATGAGCTCATTCCGTCAGGGATCACTATGAGCAGCTTCATTGGTGACAAGTCTCAGACCAAAGGAGTGTTACCATTGGAGGTTAGCATTGCCGGTCGCCAACACATGACGGCATTCTTCATAATTGATTCCAAGACCGATTATAACGCATTACTTGGTCGAGACTGGATCCACCAAACCAGTTGCATTCCTTCATCATTGTACCAAGTTCTCATCTTCTGGGATGGCAAATCGGTTACCATCCATCCAGCCGATAATCAACCATTTGAGACCAACATGATTCAGGCTCGCTATTATGATGATCACGTCGGCTACATCACCCTCCAAGGTCTTAACGAGGATGGGCGGCCGACGCGAATTTCAGTGCAGAAAGTGATTGAGGTCGGCGCCGAGACTGTCCAACAGGATTCGGCGAGACTTGGCTTGGCAGATTTGGTCCCCAATGCCGATGATTGAGCACACCAAACAAGAACAGCGTCAGGCCGCGGTTTCGTCAACAATGGAACGTCTGCTGGCCCATTGGTACGCCATTACCAAGCAACCGCATTCTGGCATTAATTTAATTGAATTTTTGGCCGAAGCAGATGACGGCCCTGTTTTGTCTCTCGAGAAAGTTTGGGCTGCCCCGGCCGAACTCGAGGACCATCGGCCTCAAGTCAAGGACCCATTAGAGGAAGTTAACGTAGGCACGGCCGATGATCCTCGCATATTGTTTATAAGCGCGTTACTCCCACCGGCCATGAAGGCCGAACTCCGTAAGTTACTCCAGGAATTTAAAGATTGCTTTGCGTGGAGTTACCATGAAATGCCAGGCCTCGATCGAAACTTGGTCGAGCATGAACTACGCATCAGGGACGGTTGTAAGCCTTTTCGACAACCCCCTCGCCGATTCTCGACCGAGTTACAACTCGGCATTAAGGAAGAATTGGTTCGGCTTCTCAAGGCCGGATTTATTAGGACCGCTCGCTACGTCGAATGGTTGGCCAATATCGTCCCAGTGTTGAAGAAAAACGGTGCCCTCCGCATTTGCACCGATTTCCGTAACCTGAATCTGGCGACTCCCAAGGACGCATATACAATGCCAATGTCGGATTTACTTATTGATGCCGCAGCTAATCATGAATTACTATCTTTTATGGACGGTCATGCGGGATACAACCAGATTTTCATCGCCGAAGCCGACGTCCACAAAACGGCTTTCCGTTGCCCAGGGGCACTAGGCACGTACGAATGGGTAGTCATGCCATTCGGCCTCAAGAATGCCGGCGCCACATACCAACGAGCCATGAATATGATTTTCCACGACTTAATTGGGACCATCGTCGAAGTTTATATCGACGATGTGGTGGTAAAGTCGAAACGCCGCCAAACACACCTGGATGACCTACGACAAGCGTTCCTTCGCATGCGCAAGAACAGCCTCAAGATGAACCCAGCCAAGTGTGCTTTCGGTGTTTCGGCCGGTAATTTCCTAGGGTTTTTGGTGCACCATCGCGGCATCGAAGTCGACGCCAATAAAGCCCGCGCCATCATTAGCGCCCCACCTCCCACAACAAAGAAACAGTTGCAGTCGTTACTCGGGCAGATCAACTTCCTCCGCCGTTTCATCGCCAATTCGGCCGGGTAAAATGAAGGCATTCTCTACTCTCCTCAAACTTAAGGATACCGATAAATTTGTTTGGCGCGAAGAACATCAGAGTGCATTCACGCAGATCAAGGTGGCCCTTTCGACCCCACCCGTGCTGGTTCCACCTTGTCGCACCAAACCCCTCAAATTATACATTTCGGCAGCCGCCGAATCCATTGGTTGTCTCCTTGCACAAGACAACAACGTCGGTCGTGAGCAAGCTATCTTTTATCTTAGCCGAAATCTGAATGCACCAGAGCTCAATTACTCACCGGTCGAAAAACTTTGCTTAGCTTTGTTTTTTGCCGCATCCAAGCTTCGGCATTACATGCTCCCATCAGTTACGCAGGTCATCGCCCAGACAGACGTAATTCGTTACATGCTCACTCGGCCTATCGTTAAAGGCCGAATCGGGAAATGGACACTCGCCTTATCCGAATTTAGCCTGCAGTACGTTCCCCAAAAAGCGGTCAAGGGGCAGGCTCTCGCCGATTTCTTGGCTCAGCACCCTTCCCCATATGGTTTTGAAGGGGGCGATGTCGACATCGGACTAGTCACCACACGCGATAACCATTGGACTATGCATTTGATGGATCCAGTACTTCGACCTCGGCAGGCGTCGGCATCGCAATTCAGTCGCCCAACCACTGCCGATGGTACTTCTCTCTCAAGTTGGATTTCAGCTGCACAAACAATCAGGCCGAATATGAAGCCCTCATTATCGGTCTCCACGTTTTACACGATCTACGGGCTTCCCGTGTTCTTGTCCTCGGTGATTCCGAACTTGTGATTAACCAATTAAACGGCATTTTTCGTTGCATGAGTTGTACTTTGGCGCATATCACATGGTCGCCACATACCTGGCCGAGTCCTTCGAACGGATCACGTTTGAACATATTTCACGAATCCACAACACCGATGCCGATGAACTCGCCCAGATCGCCTCCGGCGCACAACTCATGGGGGGCAAACTCGGTCGCGTCGCAGCCACAGGACTGCAATCGTACCCGGCCTTGATCGATCGGCAAACCCTCCAGCGCACACACGTAATACGAACAAGGGAATGTCGCTCCCATCCCTACTAGAACGAGGAGACCCCGTAGAAATATGTGCCGTCGAGGTGGAACCAGATGATTGGAGAAAAACGATGTTACGATACCTCGATAATCCCAACGGAAACACGACCGGAGAACGAAGGTCCTCGCACGAATTACGTGTCGTATCAAAATGAATTATATCGCAAGGGCGAGGATGGGTTACTGCTGTTGTGCCTTGGCCCAGACGAGGCTGCCCAAGCAATGGCCGAG
>NW_025999725.1:0-8967 GCF_019419815.1 Pyrus x bretschneideri | reverse complement strand
GCTACAGAGGAGGCAAAGCTGCAGCTGTTGAGAGAGAATTTCAAGCTAATGAGAGAGAAAGAGAGCTACTTAAGCAAGAAAGGGAACAAGTTAGAGAAGAAAGAATGGCTTAACGAGATCGTGACATTATGAACACGCCTTTAGAAGGGAAGTAAGAATGGCTTAACGAGATCGTGACATTATGAACACGCCTTTAGAAGGGAAGTCTCCAAATTCTAAATATTTTTGGAAGTCGGAGAAAGAGGACGTGGTGCAAAAGAGGCGTGCAAGAGAAGCGAGAGAAAGAGGAGATGGTCCTAACAAGACAAGATAAGATCATCCTAGCACCACAAATTGGTTAAGTGATGATGAATAAAGTACTTTTTGTAATTAGAGCCCATAATTTTCCAATCACTTTTGGTTGTAATTTATTATTTATTGAATAGAGTACTTTATGTTGTTTCCAATTTATTGAATTTACTACTTTATTTAAAGTGAGAGTAAATTGTTTTAATTTGGTAATTTATTTATTATACTAAGAGAATCTTTATTCAAATGACATATACACACCAAATAAAATTACATAAACATACCAAATAATAAAAACCTCACTAAATGAACTAAAACAAACACACCAAATAAAATTAAATAAACACACCAAATAAAAACAAACACACTAAATGAACATAAGTATCTTGAGCTTGTTTCAATTCCCATTGGTGCTCTATCAAGTTAATTTGCCAGGCATTATGCATATATGGCCTTTGAAGTGTAGTATATCGTTGAATGGCCCTTTCATTGTAATGTCCATCCCTTCCTAACGGCTCGTGTTGCACGGGTTCTTCAGTGGCGTCATGAGCACAACATATTTGTGTTATAGAATTGTTCATCGTGTCTGGCTCATATTCATCAACGAAATCATAATCGTACTTATCTTCCACAATCATGTTGTGAAGAATGATGAATGTCATCATAATGGATCAAAGTGACTCTACATCAAACATTCTGGAAGCACCCCTGACAATTGCCCATCGAGCTTAGAGGATACCAAAACAATGCTCCACATCCTTCCTGCACCCCTCTTGATAGCTTGCAAATTGTTTTTCCTTTGCACTTCGCGAACGTGGCATTGTTTGACAAACAATGACCACCTTGGGTAAATTTCGTCTGCTAGGTAGTATGGCTCGTCATACATATGTCCGTTGACATAGTACATGACTTTGGGTGCCTTTCCTTGTAGGACATCGTTGAACACTGGGGATTGGGCAAGGACATTAAGGTCATTTTGAGTTCCCGGAACCCCAATAAAGGCATGCCAAATCCATGTATCAAAAGATGCCACCACCTCAAAATGATACATTTTGCTTCTTTTCTGTCCCCATAAACGCCTTACCATGTACTTTGATTGTTTTTCCAAGTCCAGTGCATACAATCGATGCTTCCAATCATCCCAGAAAATCCTCGCATCTCACCCTTCTTTGGAAGCCTTTGCAAGTCCATGTCAGTAGGTTTTCGAAGGTACTCTGTAATGTAGATAGATTCGATTGCTCCGCAAAACCTCATTAGGGATTCAAGAATGGTTGATTTCCCGATCTTCACTATCTCGTCCACTTGGTATGCAGATGCTCCATATGCAAGTATCCGTAAGGCAGCAATAATTTTTTGCTCAGGAAGGTGACCCATAGCACCAAAAGCATCTTTCTTTTGCACAAAGTAAGAATCATGGTTGCAAACAGCAATCATGATTTTGTTAAACAAATGTCGTTCCATTCAATAACGACGTCTAAAGTACATATCAGGGCATGCACTGTTACGGATAAAATAATTGTCCAAGAGTTCCGTACCTCGTCGTTGTCTGCTTCTATCAAGGTTTGCGGATCGGCTAGGCCTACAGATCTAAGCCACAACTTGGATAACCCGACGGGAATGTGAGGTTCTGGTCATTCTTGCTTCGTCATTTCTCCTTCTACGCTTTTCATCATCTTCCATCTCATTTTGGGCCACCTAGAGATTGAACATTCATTCTGATTGGTTAAACAATTCTTCTTTTTGCTGATCAATTTCCCACATCATCCTTGAGGAAGAAGAAAACATTGAAAGAAGGAAGCAAAAACTATGAATAATGATACATATTTTGATTTTGGTGAAGAATGAAGCAGAAACTATGCATAATGATAGAGATCTTGAGAAAATTGGTGTGAGATTTGTGAGGACGGGTGGTGGATTATATGGAGGATTCATAAAGGATTAGGTTGTAGATAATGCCACGTGGCATGCCGTCATTCGTTAAAAATCTGACCGAAATCTATCCTCAAAGATTATAAACAGATTGTGACACGTGGCGCGACATGATTGGTTAAAAATCTTATTGGAAGTCCATCACCAATAATTGTATTTTCGGATAATGACACGTGGCGCAACGAAAACGATTAAAAATCTTATCAGAAATCCATCACCAATAATTGTCTTTTCGGATAATGACACGTGGCGTAATGAGAACGATTAAAAATCTTATTCGAAATTACTAGGGGTGGGCACTTGAAACTAAAAACCGCAACCGAAACACGAACCAAATCGAACCGTACCGAACGGTTTGGTTTTGCAGTTTCAGAACGATTCTGGTTTGAAACCAAACTGAATAGGGAAAAACGGTTTGGTTTCGGTTTCGGACCTCCGAAACCGAAATTACATGTTAAATTCTAATTGGTTATTTACATTGAGTCCATACATTTAGTATGTACTGAACCACATCATAACATGGCCACATAACCCTTTGCTTTCTTTCTTCTAGTTTGTAGACTCTGTGCACTCTTTCTCAACTTTATTCATCTCTCTCTCGGTCTCCACTCTCCACTCTCTAGATGCTCTCTCTCTCTCGGTCTCCCCTCCGGCCTCCTTTTGTCTTCATTCCAGGCTTTCCAACTCCTAGCTTCTAAATTTCAAAGTGCTAATATGGTAAGAACTATGATTTATAACTTGTTTTAGTTAAATTTACTTATAGATTTGAGATTAATTTTAGGGTTAGGTTTAGGGTTGGGTTTTGAATCAAAAGGGGATTTGGTTAGTCTTCGATTTTTCTTCGTTCATGAACATTAGAATGTCAATTGAACGCATATATGATATTTGCATATTGGTGACATGGGAATAATGGGTAGATAGGTTTCTGCCCAGTATAATTTATTAATTTCAGTAAATTTTTACATAAAAAATTTAATGTGCAATTGTGCATACATTAATTTAGTATACATATATTTTGTATGTGCGTTTGTGTAGCAGATGCCTTACATTGCTTTTGCAGTTTTTTGAAGGCATTGTATGCAATCGATTGCTCAATTTATCAATTTTCCAATGGGTGTTTCTAGATGAAAATTTCTTAATAAGTTGTGTTGTCTTTGTCCTACTTAATTGGAAGCTTCTTTTGTCAAACATATTTCCTCTTTTAATATCGATAACCTCCAATCAAGTCCCACAATGCAACCTGACAAAAATATTTTCTACCACTGTACCTAATGCAATAATTAGCATGTCATCTGGCCTTTGTGGTGGTGAAAAGTCATACTTGTTGGATTTAAAGGACATGAAAGAAGATGTGATTGGAATTTAATCTCTCGTGATTATTATACCTATATGAGTTTGAAGTCATTTTATCAAGTATTCAAATATATGATGAGTTGTTCTCGGTTCTCCAATTCCTTTTAACAAAGTAAAATACTTATATGTCCGTCTGGGGTTATTTCATAATCATAACTATCACTAACAAAGGAAAATACTTATATGTCCGTGTGCGGTTATTTATTGACTTACAGATTAATTTGCAGTACTTGATCGTCTCCAACTTATTGAATATGCTACATCTAAAAATATGCAAACGTTGTTAATTGTTGTTCAACAAAAAGTGCTCTTCAAACTGCACTTGTATTTTGGATTTGTGAACATGAATTTATTAACTTGGTTGCCTCAAGTTGAATTATTTTGTTGTGGTGCTTGTGGATGTGAATTTTGTTGTCATCAACTAGGTAACCATAATAGTTTTTTCAAATAATGAAACTGATAGGAGCATATTTAGGCGACTTACTTAGCTTGTTTTCGTGCATCTATGTTGTTAATTCATAGTTGTTTTAGTAGTTTAAGCCATTTTCGTGTGTTTTTAGGTTCATATGGCTAAGGAAGCAAAAAGATGCATTTTGGAGCATTTTGGAGCAAAATTGGGCTTGGAATGGATAGCATATGATTGGAGCCAAAGTGTTGGACGAATTTGAAGGCCTTGTATTCATTTTGGACATAAAACAAAGGGCCTAGCCCATTCTCTCTTAAACCAACCCCAAGGCCATGCATTTCCTTCCAATTCCAAAGCCCACAATCACTTCAAAAGCCATGCAAAGAACCATCCATTCCATAAAAAACAATCCATCAATTCACATGCAAAACCACCATTAACACACATGCACCCAAACAAAGCCAACCTAGCTAACCCTACATGTATTCTTTATGCAACTCTTCATCATTCCACCATTCATTCTTTATTCCACAAACAAGTCACATGCATTTCCACCTTCCTACTTCATCATTTCACCACATTCTCCCTCTTTAACTCATTTCATTATTCATTCACTTTGCATTCATTCAATTCCACCCCACATGCACCCTTTATTCTTCATCATTGCAACCATGGCACATTTACACCAACAAAACAACTCCCATGCCATGGCCTACTCATATTCCCATTTCCTTTCCAACATCTCACATGCATTTCCACCTTCCTACTTCATCATTTCACCACATTTTCCCTTTTATTTCCACATGCAATTCTTCATCATTGCAGCCACAAACACCTTAAACAAATAGCCATATACATCTCCACTCCTCCTATAAATACCCTTGCATTCATTCATTCACAAATCATCTCATTTCATACACAACACACCTCAAAAATCATCCATTCTTCTCCCTAGCCGTGAGTCTCTCCATTTTCTCCACCACTCCTCATCCATTTCCATAATCCCCCAATCCATTCAACACACCAACAACATCCCTTAGTCCTTGTGCCACAATAAAGAGGAAGATAAGAGGGCCTAAACGTTCATACAATTCACGTTTGAGTTGTTGGAATGTTTACGCGTTTCTTTGATTTCAATGTTTAAATTCAATTCTCTTTGTTTTGTAATATGAGGAATGGAAGATAAGAGGGCCTAAACGTTCATACAATTCACGTTTGAGTTGTTGGAATGTTTAGGTGTTTCTTTGATTTCAAAGTTATGAGGAACTAAACCGTTTTTGGCTAGGGGTGATTTCAATACCATGATTATTTATGTAATATGAATTGATGAATTCCGGTTATGAACTCTTGATTCGTGAATGCAATTGGCTTAACTATTTGATGATTAACTTATTTATGTTTGTTGATTGAGGGTCGACACTTAATTAGCATGCATGAATATGTGGCTAAAGTTTAAGAAGGTTTCACATAATCGTTACTAACTTATACTTGAAAGTAGTGAAGGTCGCTTGTCACGATCGCGTTAAGTTTAATTCTTAGCATGAGTAACATGATGTCATAGTTGCAAATGCTTTGTCAATGCTTATGGTTTTCATTATTCTTAATGATCTTCGATTGTATCTCTATTATGATGACATGTAGGGAACTTTTGAGAATATTTTGGGTTGTCGAATGATGCCATCCAATCCAATAATATAAGGAAAATCTGAGGGTTAACTAGTGATGTCATGGTTAATTTGGGGCATTGTCGTTCATAATTCAATGAAGGAATAACTGGAAATTGATTCATATGCATAAATATCATGTGTGGAGAAAGAACCTCTAGCTAATTCACCAACCATCTTATTTCATCAATTTCATATTTACATTCTGTCTAGTTATTAACTTGTTTCGTTATTTCAATTTTCGTCAAACCTCAAATCCCCCTTTTGCTTTAATGTTCAATATAGTTAGAAATCAATTTAGTTTGTGTTTTTAAAGCATTTTGATTCTTTTGGTTTGTCTTAGTGTTTTAACGTTTAGTTTCACATTCTTTGAGTCTAGTTTAGTGTTTTATATTGTTTTTACGTTTTTAAGTCAATTTAGAAGGTTTTAGCAAGCCCTCCTAATCCCCGGTCTAGAACGATCCCTCACTTATCCATTCTACTACAATTGTCAAAAGAGGGTTTAATTTGAGTGTCAAGTAATTCTCGCATCAGAAACCAAAACCAAAACCGTTTGAAACCAAACCGAACCGAACCGAACTTGAGGTTTTGGTTTTGGTTTCACTCAAAACTGCACCAAACCAAACCACGCCCACCCTTAGAAATTAGAAATAAAATTATTTTGTATTATTTTATAAATAAATAAAATAGTAATATTTTATTACCAATTGCCAGGGTTATTCAAGTGCAGGGGTGGAGTTGCAAAATGCGTTTACTGTTCATGAAGGGCAGTTACTGTTCATTGAGTTGATAACATAGTGGATAGCCCTAGAGGGCCTCCACCATGCTGGAAGTGCTCTAAAGCTCCACCACATAATTGAAGACAGCCATTTCCATCATCTTTCATTTCTGAGACAAGCTCTCAGCCGCCATCTCGAGCCCAGAGCCATGAGAGCTCTCTTCCTCTCTCTTTATTTCTCTCAAACCTTAGCACAAAACCGCTGCTTTCTAGCCGTACCTCCATAACTATAGCTCATATTCGAAGTACAACATGCAACCCCTAAACTTGAAACAAACTCGCCTTGCTCAACCACCAGATCCATCCCATCTCAGTACAGCCATCACTGTACTCTTTGTCCTCAATGCACGGTAAAAATGCTCTCTCCTTCTGCGATATTTGTGCTTATGCTTAGATGAAATGGAAGAAAGATGAGATGTACTTCATGCATGTGTATATCGTGTGCAGGACTCTCGGATCCACAGCAGAAAACAACCCAAATCGCAGATCTTAAGGTAGAATCGAAGGTAAATATTATCAACCACGATTTAGATGAATAGGTTATGTGAATTTGTGTGAATGATTTTGTCTAAGTGTCTTTGTGTATTCGTGCACCAATGTATGAATATATCTTTGCATGCTCATAATTGTCCCTTTGTTGTGCATGTCTCCTGATGATGAATGCCGAGGAAAATTCGTGCAAAAATCTGCATCTGAACTTAGCTTGAGAACTCGTCTCCTCTGTGCTACTTGGTCCACCCCCAAAACTTGTATTGAAGTATTTTTTTTAATTGAAATGTGAGAGAGTGAGAGAGTGAAAGGGGTCCATTAGCATAGAGGTCTTCTCAGCATCCCCACTGTGAGTATCCCTGGACCTCATCATGTGCTTCCATTTGTGTTTAATTTGACTCCCAAGAATATTCTTATGAATGTGATGATGAGTTTTGTTGTGATGAATGGATGGTTGAATGCATACTGAGATGAATGGATTAATGTATGAATTCACGAGTAGTTGAGATTAGACCGAATCAGTTCCGAATGCAACCTGCAATCACAACTCAAAAACCTAATTAGATTAGTAAAGAAAAATAACATGAATTAAAAATTGCAAATTTTATTTTTTCAATTTTCTGATTTTTTTATTTTTTTTCGATTTTTGTAATTAAGAATAAAAGCAGGAAAATAAAATAAACGAAATAAAAAGAAAAGAGTTAGAAAATTGGGTTGCCTCCTAATTAATGCTTTAGTTAACGCCTATAGCTAGACGTAGAGGAATGAGGCTAATAATCATGTCACTTGTTCCTTCAAAATTAACCACTGCTTAGCAGCATCATAGAGTGTCAGTAGGTAAGGATTGACTTGAACTGTGCATTTGAATTCATTGGTTGAATCTTTCTTGTAAGGTTTTGGTATCTGTTGAATTGGCTTCCACCTTATATTTAACACCCACAATTTTTGCAATGGTTGGATTTCTCTATGAGGAACTTGGCTGTCAATAAGTGTCTTCTTTCCCATATAGATTTTTGCCTGTTCATAGGACTCATCTGGCATTTCTTCGAGTTTGATGGACTGTGTAGGTCCACTGCCTTGTGATGTACAATATGTTGATTTTGTATGAATAGCTTCTAACACATCAAATTTATGTGCATTCGTGCAGCCTTCGTGGGAAGGGTTTTAGTGGCACATAAGCATGGGTGGCCCTCGGTTCTGGGAAGAGATCCGAATGTGTTGCTTCCTCCCTTGGGCGTGAATGGCTGGCAGAGTGCTCCTCAGTTCTTGAGAGTCTCCTCCTGATCATTAAAGTTGTTCCTGCAGTTTGATGCTTGAATTTGAAATCCTTGATGGGTTCTTTCAATGCACAACTCAATTGATTCCAACAATATTGAAAGTTTGTCCTCCATTGAGAGCTTTTGTGGCACATTAGGTTGCTCAAAATTGCTCAAGATGTTTTTTTCAAACTTGTAGTGTAGAACTCTGAATATGGATTGTTCCAATGCCTTTTGGAGTCGATTCTCATATTGATATGTTTTTGGACAAACTGAGGAAAATATTCTCGTTCGGGGCACTCCAAAAGATCATGGGTCTTCAAACAACAAAGGGCACAAATTGTAGGTTTAAATCCATAATAACCCTTTTCTGCTAAAGAAACCCATAACGGCAATCCTCCTGTCGGTGGTTCCATCATGGACTTGCTCTCAAGATCAACAAATTATAACCTGCAAACCAAATAAAAATAAATAAAATCAACAAATAAATAAAAAGATATATACAAAAAAATAATTAACTAAGAATATGATAAACACAAATTATTTGAAACAATCCCCAGTGACGCCGCCAATTTCTTTATAGGTATTTTTACCATCTACAAATGTAGGGATGAAAACATTTAAAAATACTTGCAAGATTACAAGGTTATCGTAGTGTAGCAGCTCAAGCAAGGTTGTTTTCCACAGGGATTGAACCAATTTCTTTATAGGTATTTTTACCATCTACAAATGTAGGGATGAAAACATTTAAAAATACTTGCAAGATTACAAGGTTATCGTAGTGTAGCAGCTCAAGCAAGGTTG